>NC_051225.1:38435757-38528257 GCF_015220715.1 Pygocentrus nattereri
GTATGTGACAGGTGTGGTTATGTTAGGTGAGGTATGTGACAGGTGTGGTTATGTTAGGTGAGGTTTGTGACAGGTGTGGTTATGTTAGGTGAGGTATGTGACAGGTGTGGTTATGTTAGGTGAGGTATGTGACAGGTGTGGTTATGTTAGGTGAGGTTTGTTACAGGTGTGGTTATGTTAGGTGAGGTATGTGACAGGTGTGGTTATGTTAGGTGAGGTTTGTGACAGGTGTGGTTATGTTAGGTGAGGTATGTGACAGGTGTGGTTATGTTAGGTGAGGTATGTGACAGGTGTGGTTATGTTAGGTGAGGTATGTGACAGGTGTGGTTATGTTAGGTGAAGTGTGTGACAGGTGTGGTTATGTTAGGTGAGGTATGTGACAGGTGTGGTTATGTTAGGTGAGGTATGTGACAGGTGTGGTTATGTTAGGTGAAGTGTGTGACAGGTGTGGTTATGTTAGGTGAGGTATGTGACAGGTGTGGTTATGTTAGGTGAGGTATGTGACAGGTGTGGTTATGTTAGGTGAAGTGTGTGACAGGTGTGGTTATGTTAGGTTAGGTATGTGACAGGTGTGGTTATGTTAGGTTAAGTGGGTTATAGGTGCGTTTATGATATATTTCTCATGTTCTGTACAGCTGGGGTTAAACCGATCCCAAAGAACACAGACGATGGCTTCAATGTGTTTAAAACATTTAAAACATATCCATCCATCCATCCATCCATTTTCTAAGCCGCTTCTCCGTCAGGGTCGCGGGGGGGAGCTGGAGCCTATCCCAGCGGTCATCGGGCGGAAGGCAGGACACACCCTGGACAGGTCGCCAGTCCATCGCAGGGCAGACACACAGACACAGACAGTCACTCACACACTCACACCTAGGGGCAGTTTAGCATGTCCAATTGGCCTGACTGCATGTCTTTGGACTGTGGGAGGAAACCGGAGAACCCGGAGGAAACCCACGCAGACACGGGGAGAACATGCAAACTCCACACAGAGAGGACCCCGGTCACCCGGCCGGGGAATCGAACCCAGGCCCTCCTTGCTGTGAGGCGACAGCGCTACCCACCACGCCACCGTGCTGCCCCTTTAAAACATATCATCTTGTTGTTTTATGTTTACCCAGTGGTCCATATTAAAATAGGAAAAATAATTACATTTGAAGCAAAAAATTATGTCAGTCATTTATTTACATCTCTCTCTCTCTCTCTCTCTCTCTCTCTCTCTCTCTCATTTGATTATGGTTCACATTAAGCTCATATGGTTGTTGATTAATAATATGCGTATCATGGAGGCCCAATGTTGACGTTTTGGCACCGACGGCATCCCATATTACACCGAGCGCCTTGGAAGTGAGCGGTAGCCGAGACAGCAGCCCCTCCCTTCGGCTTGAGTCCTCACCCGCTCGCACTTTTCCTGCGCCCCTCCGGAGCAGCTGCTGAGCCAGATGAATGGAAAGAGGGAAGGGATGGCGGAGAGAGAGCGGAGGAAGCCCGCGGCAGCTGCTTCTAAATCCCGCGGGCTGCGGCTCGACTCCCCGGCCGGCTGCAGGTAAGAGCTCGCTGTGCTGCTGGGCGTGTGAGTCTCGGCTCCCTGGCTGCCATTGCCGCCGAGCTGCGGCTGATGCTTGTTGATAGCGATGCGCCCTGATGAGAGACAGCTCTCAGAAAAAGGGCTGAGGAGATCCGAGATGTTTGTGTGAGCACGTTGCAGGCTGCATGGGTGTGTCTCTGCTTTAGGGACCGAAGTTTGAAGGGAAAAGTGCTTTTTTGGGTATGAGGCGCTCAGCTTGGTAGATGGACCCTCATACAGAGAGCTGACCGGTGTCGGACTGGAGAACGGAGCTTGTGCTGATTAACGCATCCTCATATCGCTCGCTGCATCTCTGGCATGGCTGGAGGCAAATCGATAAACAGCCTCACATCCAAGAAACGTGGCGGCTCAGCTGTGAAGCCAAAGCACTTGATGTACATGTAGAGTGTTAAAACATTTAAAAACATAAATATGTGGGAAATTCTAATGAGTTAGTTCAAACTGCACTCCAGCAGTAAAAAAACTATTCAAAAACAAAGTATTCAGATTTGGCCCTTTACGAGGATTATGACCTATTTAAACCCGAGGCATTAAAAGAGATAATATATAGAAATGTATAAATATATACATGTAGTGTACTTTCTTTTGGGAGGTGTCTGTTCCAAACCACAACCCCTACATTTACACTTGTAATAATATAATATTTAAAATAATTAAAAAAAATATATATATAAATATATATATTTACATATATATAAATATATATTTAAAATATATAATATTTTAATATTTATATATAAAATAATATTTACATTATGCTTAACTTATATATATATATAGTTTGTTTTGGAGTTAAAATATTTGGATTTATTTTAAGTAAAAAAATGCTCATGAAACAGTTTTAGTCTGTGGGCGGAGCCTTGTTTTAGCCACACCCCTGCATGGAATTGAGGCTGCATCCCTGTCCCTCATGGCCACATGGTGAGCAGTTAGATCCCATTGTTTTGAAGTAAATGTGTCCCAAAGTCTGAAAATCAGTGGAACATTAAGAATCGGCGTATTTTCTGTAATTAAGCACTTTTTATTGTTTTAATGAAAAACCTGATTTTCTGTATGAACGGCTGTGTTTGCTGGGCTGTGAGCTAAAACTGTCACTACCGAAACGGTCACTACTGCAACATTTGGTCACGTTTGGGTAGCATTATGATTGTTTTGGCAGTGACAAAATGTGACGTTCAGTCGTGTGTTTTAATAAAATAAACACGATTAAGTAAAGAGTCACGCAGAGCAAAAGGACTGTAGTGTGACGTGGAGCGATGAGGCGGACGCACGTGCTGAGATAAGCGAGCTTTATTTTGGGTCGCGGTCGAAACGGTCCAGGTTCAAATAGCCAACACGGAGAGCATGAGGGTCAAAAGGGACAAAAGAACATCAAACACTTCAATCAGTTCATGAAACATAAAACACAATCAGCACATACAGACAGCACGTCAAACAAGCCTACATATCCAACAACTAACTCAGGAAAACACAAACGGGGATAACGAGGGACGGGCGGAAAACAGGTGGAACCAATCAGGGGCGGAGTCACGAAACAAGGGGGCAGGACAGTGAAGAATCACAACAAACAAGCATGTGGACAGGACTGAAAGGTAAACAAAAGCACTTCAGGAGTGACATTTAGTCTAAAGTCAACTAAAAGTCCCAAATGTGTTTCAGCTCTGACTTGGGATCAGCTCAGTAGAATAGGAGGGAGGCGGAGCTTCAGACTGGGTTTAATGCTGACTGAGGCAGGTCTGAAACATTTGATGCATATAAGCCATTCAAGGGACACATTTACTAACGTTTTTGTGTTTTTCCTGTTTATATATTGCAGTTTTACAGTGAATTCTGTAATTGGCCATTTAATTCAGCCTGTGATATTAACGGAGGAGCTGCTTGGCCTGGTATCTATAACAGCGCTGAGTTTTTAGTGAGTTAGCACGGTAATATAAAATTCAGTGGCTGTGTGGAGGTCATAGGTGGGTGTGTAGGGCTGGACACTATGGCAGTATTTATTATTATGATAAATTACATAAGATTGTGTCACAATATGCTTTTCTGTGCATATGATGCATATTGTCAGTGCTTTTATTGGATTTAGTGCAGCTCAGTGTGTGAAATGATGAACAGAAATCATTGTATTAATAGTTTTTCATAGCATCTTTGTCCAGCTCTGTGTCCGTATGAATGTTTTCTCTTGTATATGCTTATTTTATCCACAAGTATCTGAGGACTAAGTAACTCTAAACTCAAATCACAGCCAGGAATAGCATTAAATGATGGATTTCATGTGAAATCCTTCTTAAATATAGAACACATCGATTACCGCTATTCGTGGTTGCTCTACTTAAAGTGCACTGAAGTGCTCAGCGGCTTTGCAGGGCCGCTTTGAGGGGACGTAAGAAGAGACTTGGTGTGAATCTGTTTGTGTTTATGCGGTCTGAAGCTGAACTACAGTGCCGATGCTTTCATGTAATAGCAGAATGACCTGCTACAGCAGGATTTAGGCTAAAAATGAATAAGAAATATTCCAGACATGTCTTGCGCGTCAGAGTGGATGTACATTAATACCACCTGCAGGATATTTCTGTGAGGAATTATGCGCCAGGATCAAACGATTGCATTAAAACGCAATGTTCATTTCCTCTGTAGTGTCTGAGCCTGCAGTCTTGCTGTAAAACTAGGCAGAAGGCCTTGTTTCAGCGCGCTCCGAGCTCTGGCGTCCGCCCAAAGCCAGGCATCTGCTCAGCTCCTTTTATATACTGTATCTCTGCAGGGTCACTTGAGCTGAATGGCCTTATTTTTATGCACAGCAATAGGAACACGTTCCATCACATATGCTGCATACACTGAAGTACCACTACACTGTAAAAAAAAAAGAAAAACTGAGCGCAGTGCAGATTTACACTGCGCCATATCAAGCATTATTTAATATGAGTATATTTGTATACAGCAGTTGTTTCTTACATAGGTCCCTCCTGTCTCTATATTTTGTGTATATTTGTGTATATTTAATATATTTCAGTTGTAGTGTTTGGGTGTAGTGGTTGGTTAGTGTAGTGGTTAACACCTCTGCCTTCGACGCTGTAGACTGGGGTTCAAACACCCTACACTAGAGCAATAGGAGTCCTTGGGCAAGACTCCCAACACCACCTTGGCCCCCCTGTGTAAAATAATCAAATTGTAAGTCGCTCTGGATAAGAGCGTCAGACAAAATGTAAAAAAAAATAGTATTTTCCTTTGTTTACTTTCTGTACCTGAGCCTCTCCTCAAGCATTTCAATGCATGAATGTCCTGACATGTTGTGCAAATGACAAATAAACTAGAAACTAGTAGGAAAACATTGCAGTGATCTTAACAAATAAGAGGGTAGACGAGGTCCATTGTGATGTCTCTGATACAGAGGACTCTCTTATTAACATTCTTATTCAAGTATTTACTTCATCCATGACCCCTTTTTGTGGATTAACTTCCATTTTCGGAGAGGACAGACCTTGACTAGAGACACAGTGTTTTCTTTGAGGATGACTTGTGAAGGTAAGTTAGTGAATTAGTGCATTCGACGACTTTAAGGTGCAAGGTGTGTTAGAACATTGCTAATCGGATATCGCTGTACCTACTAACCATACGAACGCACAAGCTTAAGCTGAGGCCTCTGTCTGACGCAAGCCCTAGGGCCTTATGCGTCCCATAGCCCTGAACCCCACTGGTCATGATATAGTCATGAACCCAGGATTGTGCATTGATCAGGAGTATGCACTGACACTAGGATCTAACAACCATTAGAATGGGATGCTCTGGAGCAGCTGCACAGGAGCCTAAAGTCACCATACTTAGTGCCAAGTAGGGGTGCGGGAAAAACTCGATTCTTGGATGCATTGCGATGCGGACATGAACGATTCCGATCAATTTTCAAAAATTGATTTTCTAAATATTTCATTTATGACGTAATGTTGACGGAACGTAAAAGGCGGAACTTGGGAGCGGCTAACCCGGACTGTCTGTGATGGCAAATAACAAAAACAGTGAGTGAGTGAGAAATCCCTCCGGCTCCCTCTGCATTAAAAGCCAGGTTAGGTCAGAAGTCACAACCCAAATGTTCAGAAGAGCCATTTTGTCCTTTCAACAAAGTCAAAACACCTTTGGAGACGTGTGATGTCCAGTAAGTCTCAGTACAGGAGGTCCTCGGGTTACGTCGGTCCCGAGTTACGATGTTTCGTGGTTACCACACATATCCCATATACTATATAAAGCCTTGTTTCGACTTAAGTGGTTTTGCGTCGTAAACGTCGTAAAACTGTATATACACTTAATTGTATCTATAAGAGTTTTATACGCTTAACTGTATCTATAATGGTATATATCTAGGACTGTATATACGCCTAATTGTATCTATAAGAGTTGTATACGCTTAACTGTATGTATAACGGTATATATCTAGAACTGTATATACGCCTAATTGTATCTATAAGAGTTGTATACGCTTAACTGTATCTATAATGGTATATATCTAGAACTGTTTATACGCCTAATTGTATCTATAAGAGTTGTATACGCTTAACTGTATCTATAATGGTATATATCTAGAACTGTTTATACGCCTAATTGTATCTATAAGGGTTTTGTTCGCCCATTTGTATATGTAAGGGTTCTCTATGCCTAACTGTATCTACAAGCATTTTATATGCCTAATTGTGTCTATAAGAGTTTTATACACTTAACTGTATCTATAACGCCTAACTGTGTGTATAAGTGTTTCTGTACACCTGATTGTGTCTATAAGCAGGCTGGCCGATTTTGTTTGCAGTGAATTTACATCATTTATTTGTTGATTCGGTTTAGGCACCTCAGCTGACTTTATAAATAAAAACAACATAAACAAAACATTAAATCAATTTTAAGACTCTCTAATTTGGGCATGCACCAGCCACAGTTTCATCCTTCTGCATATTTCATAAACCTGTACTTTTTAATTAAATGCCTTAAATAGGCAGGAACTGCTGGTCTAAACTTTTATTACACATTTTTAAAAGAATAGCTCAGTCAGGCTTGCATTGTAGTCTGTGTAGTAACTGAACAAAGGCCCTTAGGGTGTAAGAAGCCTAGCGTTTCTAAGGGTTATTTAGTCATTTTTAGGATTTTTGTCATTTTGGTCAATCAGATGTGTCCAGTAAGAGGAGAGCTCTTATGAAATACCATAAAGCAATCCAAACGCAAACACCAGCAAGACTGATTCTAAAGCATCTGAGTGCCCCCCGTTCCCCAGATATAGTTGATCAGCCACATAAAGTTTGCTTCTTTAGTTTTAGTGCTGGAGCTGTGATGCTACTGTAGCTGTAATAGAAGCTTATACCCCAGTGAATAGCATGGCGCTCTCTCTTGCCTCATACTGTGTGGAGTTGTTTAGTAATCTCAGAATGGTATATATAAGCTACCTTTACTTGTTAGCTACATCGGCAAAACCTAAAAAAGGGAACACATGTTTGGTATCTTAAGTATTTGCTGTAGTTTTAGGTGGTTGGTTAGTGTAGTGGGTAACACCTCTGCTTTCTATGCTGTAGGCTGGGGTTCAATAACCCACCTGGGTAAGCACCCTACACTATACCAATTAGAGTCCTTGGGCAAGACTCCGAACACTACCTTGGCCTCCCTGTGTAAACTGATCAAACTGTAAGTCGCTCTGGATAAGAGAGTCAGCCAAATGTATTTTTAGCCCTGATGCGTCAAGCTAATGTAGCTAACAAGTAGTGAAAGCATCTCCGCTAATTAGTACCGTGCAAACCGCAGGCTTAAACTGTCACATTTCTGTTATTTATTAAAATCGACAAACTAGAGCCAAAAATTCAGGTTTCGAGATGGGTGCTGCTGTTGACAGACCGAATATAGACCGAAGTGTGTCATACAGTGTCAGAAACCACTTAATGAAGTCTATTTGAGATGTGATGATTTAGGCCTGCAGTTAGCACCGTTAATTGGTGATGCACAAGCTTCCATTATTTGTTAGCTTTAGCACCAAATATGGCTTATCGATCACGTTTGGGGTGTGGAGAGGTGGGTAGGTGGGGGACTGAGTAGATAGAAATTTTGGCAGAACCATAGATTTGTAGGCTAAACATAATGATGGTTAGACTGTCTCAGGCAGTCGTGGGCTGGAGGTTAGGGATCCAGCCTCGTGACCGGAAGGTCGCCGGTTCGATCCCCAGAGCCGACAGCACATGACTGAGGTGTCTTTGAGCAAGACACCTAACCCCCAACTGCTCCCCGGGCGCCGTGGATAGGGCTGCCCACCGCTCCGGGCAAGTGTGCTCACTGGCCCTTAGTGTGTGTGTGCTCACTTCAGGGATGGGTTAAATGCGGAGGTGAAATTTCCCCGTTGTGGAACTAATAAGGGTCTCTTAATGTTAAGAGAAGAGAGGCTTCGTGTCTTTTGTTTCCCAGTTGAGTGCTGTGTGTTCACTGCATGTCCATGCTGCTTTTTTTAACCCACTTTTAAGGCCTTTTGAGGTCATTTCAGTGCCTGTAAATATCCATGACGTTTGCGATTACATTGTAATTTCAGAGCAGTGATAAACAGGGCAGCGCTGTGGTTTCTTTCAGGAGATCAATGCTTCATTCTTACTTACAATCACTCCTGACTGGAGAATTGATTTCTAAGCCTGTACTCACCATCTTTACTCTAAAGCCACACAGCAATGAATAATTCAGAACTCCCCTTCTCCTCTGTGTGCTCTGTATTAGTCTGTGTTCCTGTGTGAATTGATGTTAGTGTAATCTTTCTGCTGGTCCTCGCTCCACTGATGTGATTGTGGATTAGACAGCGCTGGGGTGGGCAGGTGGGGGGTTTTTCCTGGCAAGGACCACACCTACATTTTTACATCACGTATATTTATCTACAGTTTAAATGTAAGATTAATGTAAACAACTTGGCTTTGTTGCCTTATTGTTGCCATATCTCCATTTTTGGGAGGATTTGGAGATTCTTTTTGACAGAGATTAGGCCTTTCACAATTATTATGTAATTAATTAAGCACAATCATTTTAATTGGTTGCAATTATTTGAGATGATCACAATTATTAAAGCTAACCACAACATTTTTCACAGCTGTTAGATTCATTATTCATTTCATTTTATACTGCAGCAATACATTTCTTATTATAGGCTAAAAAATATAAACAAAACCACAGACTTTCTTTGCTCTGCTTTAAGCTTTAGCTCAGCTGTAGCTGCTTTTCTCGCATCTCTAACAGCAAATTTTACAGTTTCGTGTAAAATGTCTCTCAACATTCAAACTTTTAGTGAAGCTGTTGTCAGCTTTTCCTTCACCATCCGCCTTAAACGGTGCAGCAGTTACATTCTGGCACCTCAGGCACTATTTAAGGTGGAACTGGAAAATTCAAACGAGAAGCTGGTGAATGAGAAACTGACTTCAGCCTCGTGATGTTTTAGTGTTGTACAGTTTCAAATTGCATAATAAATGTATCGGGAAACCAGCTGGAGTGATTATAAATGCAAGCAAGTCCATTCGTCTCCAAATTATCAATGTTAATCTTAAATCTTTATCTTTGTCCTTTCTTTAGCTACTAGCTAGGCAAGACTGTGGTCTGTGTTGCTATGGTGACCAGCAGTCTGCGCTGATCTTCAGGCTTAAAGGGTGAATCAGCAGTTCTACATTAACTCCAGCGTTTAAGACCGTTTACTGTTAAGACTGTGTTAGAAAGATCAGCAGAGCCTTGTTTTACTGAAAATTACTATTATTATTATTATTTTTACCTACAAATCTAATTCTGCTGTGGAGCAGGGCAGTAAAAGAGCCACATGTTGTCGACCCACTTTTCATTTGCTTTAGTTTTAGCATTTGCTTCTTCATGTTTTTCCCACCTCTAGATCAGTGGCTATATAGAATATAGAATAATAATAGAAGCTTATTTCTAAAATGCATTACAGACCGTTTTTAATGATATGAGTGATGCCCTCTTTAATTGAGTAATATGAATGCATTTTAAATAATACAACAGCTGTTATTCTTTACCAAAACTTTATATTCAAAACTGATATGAATGGATCTATGTGATTGCATGCAACGATTTTTGCCAATCCGATTGAATACATTCTGATTATAGGTTAAGACTCCGGTATTTACATGCTCACTCAATTCAACATTGATGGACAGTCTCCGTTTACATACACACAAGTAATCTGATTGAAAATGATATGCATTCCTCTGAGTGTAGACGTTACCGTGACAACGAGCCTCATCTGAGTCCAGCCAAAGTGAGATGAGCAGCAGTGAGCAGTGATTGTGTTTTTAACTGCTTTAAAATGACGTCAGACTCAGGAAAACGTCCTTCACATGTCCTTATTAAAGAAGGTCGAGAGGAAGACGTCGTGCTCTGAGTCACATAAGCTGGACGTCCGTCCCACCGCCGTCTTTTAAAGCTCAGAGCATAAACCTCGTCTCCTCTATAGATCAATTTCATCACCATGTTGAATGTTATAAATTTTCACTATAACATAAACGAACATATTCACAGCGTACTTAAACTTTCCTATTGGGAATGTAAGCAGATTTAGATGTTTGCACATTTTTATTCTTCTATTTAACTGATTATTTACAGGATTACCCACCTCGGTCAATCAGATAGAAACTGCGTTCCGAATGGCCTCAGTTGGACTCGACTATTATGACCGAAGTAAAAATGGACATAATCTGTTCTGAATGAGCTATTAGTTGGATTATTAACGGATTATCAAGATGCATGTAAACATGGCTAATGTGGCATGAAACTCCTTATATTCTGTATTGTTTTGTAGTTTTTATGTTAATGTAAGAGTTGAAATAAACCAGCAGACTTCTGGTTTCTGTTTTCGGGCAGAAATTTTCACTGAAAATGACAAAAGTCCTATTTTCATGCTGAACTGTCACTTTAAAGAGGTGCAATTCAGTCCACCCACAGCCCGATACAGCATGAAATAAACCACTGAGCCCTTCAGAGAAACAGACTGAACACTCTTCATGTTCACACTTCACTCCATCACAGCTGAACCTCCTCATTAACAACATCACTGACAGTCAGGCGCAGCACACTGAGCAGATCTGGACAGAAGCTTTTCTGATTGTCCTCTATCTGCCAGCGCCTGTCCAATGTTTTTGATTCAGAGAGAACAGAGATGCAAATCAGAACCAGAGGAAGGAGACGTGCAGACTGTTGACCAAACCGATGAGGAACCGTGCTGAACAGAGAGTGTTTGAGGGGGTTTTATGCTGCAACATCAAACAGGAGCTCCACAGATTCCCACAGGAGTTTCCCTCAAAGAGCAACAGCACACAGCCTTATTACAGACACTCTCAGTCCACATTAAATATTTCATTTCATTTTGTTGCTCCTTTCACACCATGACATTTATAAACAAGCACACTGAGTGTGTTTACATGCACTTAATAATCTGATCATAATCAGATTTCTGCAGTTATCTGATTATTCAAGTGGTCATGTAAACAGCACACACCGATTTCTTAGATCAGAGTAGGGTCTGATTAAGAAATCTGATAAAGAGGCTGGATTTGAGCTCAGTGATCAGATTTCTCAGTGGCTTTTTGAAGCCAGCCTCTGGATATGATGCTGAACACATGAGCTCAACTTCTTTGGTCAAACCTGGTGAGGCCTGTTCCGAGCGGAACCTGTCCTGGAAAACTGCTGTATGACCTTGGCCACCGTGCTACAGCTCAGTTTCAGGGTGTTAGCAGTCTTCTTATAGCCTAGGCGTCTTTGTGGAGAGCAACAATTCTATTTATCACATCCTCAGAGAGATTCTTTGCCATGAGGTGCCACGTTGAATATCCAGTGGTCAGTATAAGCGAATTGTACCCAAAACACCAAATTTAACAGCCCTGCTCCCCATTCACACCTGGAACCTTATAACTCTAATGAGTCACATGACACCAGAGAGGAACAACGACACATTGGGCACAATTTGGACCGGTTCACTGTGAGGTGGACCCACTTGTGCTGCCAGCTGTTTAGACATTAATGTCTGTGTGTTGTTCTTTTCAGAGGACAGTAAATCTGCACTGCTGTACAAGCCGCACACTGACCACTTTACATTACATCCAAGTTTCATTTCTACAGTGTCGTCACATGAAAAGATAGAATAAAATATTTGTAGAAATGTGAGGGGTGCACTTACTTTTGTGAGATACACTATATATATATATATATATCAACATATGCCTGTTGCCCTTTACACTGTGTGAATTTCAGAATGAATAGACCAAAAGAAATGGCCTGAAATTCCATAGGAAAAAAGTGTGATGTCATTGACTTGTATTAAAAGTTGAATGTTTATTTTTCTACTCCTGTAAAGTTTTAATGCCAAAATATACCAAGCTAAATCTTAAATTCCACTTTTCAAGAGGCACTGTAAACCTTCTCCTCACACAGACTAACAGAGTTTGAATGGGAATGACGTTATTAGGTCCCCCGAGCCCCTCAGAGAACAGATTACACCCCACGTTCTGCTGGTTTTGATATTTGCTCACTTGGCAGATTCTTTCAAGAAACAATCAGTGCCTTGCTGGTCTCCGTGTAAGACGTGGAGTGGGGGGATCAGAACAGTTATTTTCTCTCTTATTCATGCATTAAAAAGGATTTGGGGTGCAGATGTAGTGTGAGAGTCAGAGACAGGCGCTCCATGCACCGCAGGCAGGTTGATGCGAGAGCACTGCGAGGGGGCTGTTCGGGCTCTGTAGGGAACAGATAGTGGATAAGTGTGAAAGGAATAAGCTGTTGTGCTGGATTTCTGCAGGGGAGGAAATTTGCATCCCCTGCTGTTCAGTCTGGAGCAAAGACTGAGCGTCACAATGAATTACAGCTCACATCTGTGCTCGGGTTTCTGAGAGATACGACGCGAGGCCTTTGAATGTGATGCTTCAGGTAAACTGAACAACTATGAAGGCTATTTATTTATTTATTTATTATTATATTCATTCATTATTCATCGTCTTACTCTTGTTTTAATTATGATTGTTTTATTATTATTTCAGTCATTTTAATTAATTTTTGTTTCCCCATCTTCCTTCGTTTTTATTAACTTTTGCATTTTAGTTCCACTTTAATTATTGTTATATATCTTGAATTTTTTTCAAATGACTGTTTTTATGTGTTTTTATTATTGTGTCATTTTTTTTTTTATACTTACCTGATTTGCATCATTATTTGAGATGTACTTACACATTATCGGTCCCTTTTCCCTGGAAAAACTAGCATCAGTTTCAGTGAATGTGCTTTTTGACGAGTTATCATTTACAGTACAGTGTAAGATTGATTTTGGTGCCATTTCAGAAGAAGCAGAGCAAAACAGTCTAATTAGAACAAGCCATTATTAGCCTTGTTAGAGGGGGGATTAGTATTATGTGTGAATGTGCTGTAGTTTAACAGCGAGGTCTGTGATTTTAATCCCCCGTGAAACAGTAACACACTGTTACTGGACCCTGGGCAGCAGGGTGACCTCTGTTGGAAGAGGAGCTCCATATGTAGATATGAAGGTAACAAAAACGCAGCGATGCATAGTTACAGGTGATTATACACTCATGAAAACAAGGTTTTGTATATTCTATTTCACTTCTGCTAATAGGCCCCCCTTAAATCTTACATACGGTACCCTTGAACATACAGTAACAGAATATTTCTCTAATTTTCAGGGTTGAAGAAAGGTTAGAAAAGTGAATTATGACTGTTTTTGGTACATAAAACCACACAAATGTTAAAAGTGGATCCCTGGGGGAAAAATAAAAGACAACTAAAATGTTGGATATCGATACAAGAAAACGTCGTATCTCCATTTTTGGCATTTTTCAGTTTTTGACATAATTTGAAAGTGCCTGTTACTTTTTACATTGTTTGTAAATTTCATGAGGAGTGGCCTAAAAGAAGTGACCCAAAACGACATGGGAAAAAGTCTGGTTCCATTGACTTCCATTGAAAGTGAAGTATGTTTTTCACTTTAATACAATATCATGATAATTATTGTAATATTAGCTGTGTATATCAGCACATGCCTAGTCTGTAAATATGATGCAGTCAAGAAGAAAGGAAATGACTCCTTTTCTGGCCGCTTGGGTGCGCCTGACCTTTTTCAGTATTTCTGAAAGTGACTGGAGCAAAGACTGAAACAAGACAGGCGCGCCCTAGTGGCCAGAAGGGCAGTGATTTAATGGTTTTGTTCAGTGTAAATATCATATTTACATTACCACACAGAACCACACAGATTTGAACTCAGCTGAACCCATGAGGAGCCTCAAATTCATGGTGACACGTCTGTAAGATTAGCTCACTCTCTTTGGTTTATTAAAGGGAAGTTTTTGTTTTAGTGCGTTGTAGAGACTGACATAGACTCTTTACAGTGGTGGTGATGGGAACCAGGGGTCGCCATGACTACAACACAAATATAGACATTTTATTTACCATCCAGAACCACCAGAGAACCTACATGTGTCTTCTAAGTTTATGTAAGCAATGTTTATGATGGTAAATAGTGGAAAAAGGGGACTGTTTTGCCTCACAATGCCCTTTATGTATCCCTTCACCATGAATAGATGTAAATAAATGAAGACACTTCAGGCCAAATCCTTTTTACCAAACAATTGTGAAGCTGTCTCAGTCATCAGGCAGTGAATTCATCACTATTTCACGTAGGAACTTTCTGTGAGGGAGCTTTTAGAGGTGGACGTCTGGTTCCATTCACCACCACTGTGAGCAGTTCTGACTCAGTAAGTTTCTAGAACGGAGCGTTTCACATCAAACCGCTCTGAATGACTCTGTTTACATCTTAACTGTTTAATTAAAAAAATTGGTGGAGTTCCCCTTAAAAATAGCACATTTACAGTGCCATACTGGAGTAGGGATGTGTAGATCTTCCTTTACTGTGTGTCTGATCAGCACGCACTGCTGTCTGTGTCCGGTGGTGATTCTGCGTGGCAGCAGCATGCTCTGTGTTCTGATTGGCTGAGGTTCTCTCAGTGGGCCGCAGAGTGAGGATGTATATGGCAGCGTAGCCACAGGGAAAAGAGGACCATATGGACAAAGAGGTTTAAGCCTTTTCATTCATTCATTTGTTTATTTTTTGCATCAAAAGCAGAGCAAAGACAGACCCTCAGTCATATGTGTTCATTGCAAATAAAGCTGCTTAGTGGAGAAGAGCAGAATGAAAGCAAGTGATGATATTTATATTATTAATAATGCTTTTGACAGGCGTTTATAAACACTTTATAATACACATTCAGATAAAGTCCCTGAGCTGAGTGGTTCTGCAGACTCAGCATCTCTCATTAGTATCCACTCAACACCTGCGCACAGACCCTCAGCTTTGAGCTGCTCTGTTTTCATGATCAGAGAGGTGCTGTAGTGCTGTTTTAGAGCATCATACACACATGCCTTTATCTCTCTCTCTCTCTCTGTTTCTCTCTCTCTCTCTCTCTCTCTCTCTCGGCAGTGTATAGGTTAATAGAATATGAACGCCGCTCTGTCTCTTCTTCTTCAGTCGAGCACATGCTGCCTGCTCCACTTCTCCTGAATGCCCGCACTATAAAACATCCTACACGTGATTGCTGAGAGAGAGGGGGAGAGAGATGGAGAGGAAGAGAGAAGAGCGAGAGAGAAGAGGGTGAGAGAGTGAAGGAGAGAGAAAGAGAGAGAGGAGAAGCCGAGAGAGAAAGAGAGAGGCAGACAGAAGGAGAGGGAGAGAGAGAGAGAGAGAGAGAGAGAGAGAGAGAGAGAGAGAGAGCAGAATGAAGGCAGTGAGAAGTGACTGGCTGGATTGATCTACATCATTAATATCATTAATACAATTAGCATTAATCCTAATGAAGGTTGGAGCTCAGTTCATGTTTTTTTAGTTTCAACATGCTCTGCTGAGCTTAAACCCAGAGCACATCCTCCTGTAACCATGTAAATAAACAGAGAGGGAGGGAGAGAGAGAGAGAGAGAGAGAGAGAGAGAGAGAGAGAGAGTATAAGAGAGAGGAGGGGAAGCAGTGAGAGAGAGAGAGAGATAGGAGAGTAAATCAGGGAGAGAGAGAAAGGAAGGGAATAAGAGAGGGGTGCTAGAGTGGAAGGAGAGAGAAAGGAAGATAGACAGAGAGAGAGAGAGAGAAAGAGGGAGGGAGGAGAAGCTGAGAAGGAGCGAGAGAGAGAGTGATGGTGCAGTCAGTAATCTGAGGGTGAGGGGAGATTATATGATATAATAATTTACGGTTTAGAGGACAGTTGGTCGGTCGGTGGAGCCGGGCTGCTGCTGCTGCTGCTGCTGCTGCTGCTGTCGTTTGGATCAGCCGTGAGTGTGAACGCTGGAGTAACGGAGATGCTAACGCTGCTGTGGAGAGTGTGATCAGTCCCACGCTGCACTGCTGTGGGGGGATGGACGCAGGCGGGCGCGGAGGAGAGGAGGACTGGATGGAGGATCAGTGGGAGAAATGGTATGAGCGCTGTGCTGTGTGTGTCCTTGGGGTTTCTGCTGTCTGTGTTGGAGCTGTGAGGAGGCAGTGACCTTGTGCCTCAGAGCATCTCAGAGAGTCTCAGAACATTTCAGGGTGTCTCAGTTTGTCTCAAAGCCTCTGTGAGTTTCTCCGAGTGCCTCAGAGCGTCTCAGGCTGTCTCGGAGCGTCTCAGAGTGCCAGGGTGTCAGAACAGCGCTGGTGACTTGCAGCCTGCTGTTTTTCTGGTTCGTAGCAGTGCTGAGGGAGGCGCTGAGGGATGCACCGAGGGATGCCCTTGAGAGAGAGGGGTTGTGCGTATGTGTTTTTAAGGATCTTCAGGACACATGTAGGCCGACTTTGTAAAAAAACCAGAGAAAATCAATTCTAACCTACAGCACCAACAGAATGCTGCTGACTTTGTAAAGTGCTTTTTGCAAAAGTCATTAAAACTGAAAGAACAAAACCTTTTCATTTTGATTTTTAAGGTTAAGATTAGACTAGGGTTGTATACAATGCATAAATATATATATATATATATATAGCATATTATTATTATTATATAGGTACTTGCATGTATATAAAAATATGGGACTCATTATCAGCCTAGATAAAATTACTTATACCTTTACCTATATTTATACCTGTATCTATATGCATATCGTTGCTGTCGTAATAAAACCTTGTATCTCCATTTTTCAGTTTTTCACATAATCTGAACATGCCTGTTACTCTTTACAGTGTCTGTAAATTTCATGACAAATAGACCAAAAGAAATGGCCCAAAATCACTTGGAAAGATGTCTGGTTCCATTGACTTACAATAGAAGTACAGTCGTTTTTTTCCTTCTCCTGTAAAGTTACCATTTTGGAGATACAAGGTTTTGTTCTGACAACAGTGATATGTAAATTTTACATATGGGGCATATTACATATAGGTACTTACACTTGTAATACAAATGGGACATGATATAATTATTGCATGTAGGTACTGTAGGTATACATATAATTGCATATATGTATATTATTACATATATTTATGTAACACAAGTGATACATATTACATATGGTTACTGAACATATGAAGAGTGCCACTTGCAACAAATTTGGATGTAACAAGAAAACACAATAATTCTTTAATAAAGGTTATTAAAGAATAGTTCTTGCATGTGTAAAGACTACTTCCGTTAATGCACTTTAAGGCATGGATATATATATATTTTTACATTTTTGTACATCATTTGAAAGTACCCATGGTCCTATATATTGTGTGCGAATTTCATGATGAATGGACCAACAGAACTGACCCAGAATTACTTGGAAAGAAGTCTGGTTCTGTTGACTTACATTCAAAGTAGAGTATGTTTTTCCTTCTCATGTAAAGTTCTCATTTTGGAGATCTGAGGTTTTGATACAACTATACAACAGCTGGATATCTTTCTGTAAAGATATGTGTGTGTGTGTGTGTGTGTGTGTGTGTGTGTGTGTGTGTGTGTGTGTGGGTGTATGAGGGAGAGGACTGCACAAGGTGATGGAAGCAGGTTCGGGTTCAGCTGATGTATTAAAGGTGCTGTGCTTCATTGGCGATACAGCTGAGGATGCAGCGGTCAGGAGACTGTTTTTATTTGAATTCAGCAGCTCTATAGGCACGAATCAGTTATTACAGGACTGACAGACGGATCTGATATCTGACAACAGGATGTGGAATAAGAGCTGAATTGTGCTGATTTGGCTCAGCTGCTGCTCGGCGAGACACATTTAGAGTCATGTGGTGATAAACATGAGCGTTTGACCTCTTATGCTCTGAGTGACCCATAATGACCTCTGGATTGACAGCATGATCATCTCTCAAGGGAAATTCATCTGCACTGCATTTGGCGAGTGTCAGGTTTCCAGTCAGAGCCAGTGTAGATGCACGGCATTGATTTGATTATTTTGAATGATTCTGTTATTTTAGCCTCATGAACGTGCTGTGTAGTGCGGATTAGTGATGAATGCTGATGAGTTTGAGCCGTATGCGTCCTTCATTAGCGGGCATGTGTCATTAACTCTGTTGGTGAGATCGAGATCTTCTCTGACGTGTTTATAGAGAATGTCAGTTCCGTGTTTCTGGTTGGGGCATTTTTGGAGATTATTTGAGCTGAGCTGTCTGACCTGATCCTGGGTTAAAATTTGACATTGTTATAGAACTGCTGAGTCAGAGTGTGTGTGCGCGTGTGTGTGTGTGTGTGTGTGTCTACATTAGGGCGACCATGGTCTTGCAATTTTAGCTGACAATTAGGGAGAACAAAGTAATATATTTTTTTTATCTTAACAAATTTAAAGTGATGACATTTAACCCAGTAACACTGAGCTCGTAAATTTAGAGTCAGATGTACTAAGAAGCAACCAAAGTGACATCACAGCCACAGCTTAGTGGCAGTCTGGCACACTATATTCAATGTTAGAGCCATAAAGAAAAATAAAGGCCAAAAAAAAACATCCGGCATGTTCCACTGCTGTAGTTAGGGCTGGGCGATAAAATGATAACGACAATTATCGTGATATAACTTTCCCTCAATAGAAGAAGAATTTTTCGATATAATATTCTCACGCTTCTACGTTCTAGCGAAAGCCCTGGTTGCGTTTTCTACTGCAAGGAAAGCGACACTACTCTGCTGTCGCCAGGAGAGGACGCACTTCCGACATAATTCGAGAGGGAGGGAAATGAGTCTTCATCAACGTCTGAAACGTGGATAAATTCCCTGTTTGAGTGAAGTGACCGGCGATCTGCTCTCCTGTGACTGAGTTTGAGTGACGAGATAAGTGGGCTCACCTACAGTGACCTCACCTCTTTCTGTAGCTTTAGCAGTGTTAAATCACGTCTGATCCTCTTAACTACAGCGCTGTTACAGTATTATTACATTCCCAAGCAAGAAAAGTGAAAGAAAGAAGTGGGTTCATGCAGTTACAGCCCTGATTTAAACGAAAGTAGACTGAGGAAGTTGTGAGGCATTGGAAAGCAGGAGAGCACTATCTTTCCAGACTGCCTGTTTTTAGCAGCTGGCTAACTTCAAGCAGCGCTCCATCACTCGCACAACACGGCAGTACTGTAGGTACTGTAGATCAGACAAGACATGCTTTTAATTTAACAGTAGCTCAAAGTTGGACTGGTGTTGATATATTGTGGTCCACCCCTCAGATTACTATGGAGAAACCCGGACGTCGCTAGCTGGTGTGTGAACACCGTGACATGCTCCGACATAGGTGTGGTAGGAGCGACGGCAGTAAGGCGATGCCATCGATGTTTGCTGTTCGTACTAAGTTGACGTTGTTGAGACGGTGAAACAGTGTAACACTGTTGTTGGCCACTTGTTTAGCATTTGTAAAGGGATAGCTGAGCGCTCGTCACCAGGCAACTAAAAATAATCTTTTCTTTCTTAAATTATGACTGTTACAAAAACTGCAGCTGATAAAACAGTTCATCAGAAACTTTCTCCCACTCCCCCACGACAGATCTGAGAAATGTTCCACTGTTTGGTGACTGTTTATGTGCCGAGTGTTTATGTTAAAGGATAGTTTAAAATAGTAATTAACCGCCAGGAGCAAAAATCAGCCTTCAAATTGGAAATTTCTCATTTCTCATTAGACTGAATGAATAACCGGCTCTAAATGTAGGTATTGTGATATAAACCGAGTCTGTTCTACAGTTTCTCATTAGGCTGAATGAATAACCGGCTCTAAATGTAGGTATTGTGATATAAACCGAGTCTGTTCTACAGTTTCTCATTAGGCTGAATGAATAACCGGCTCTAAATGTAGGTATTGTGATATAAACCGAGTCCGTTCTACAGTTTCTCGTTAGGCTGAATGAATAACCGGCTCTAAATGTAGGTATTGTGATATAAACTGAGTCTGTTCTACAGTTTCTCATTAGGCTGAATGAATAACCGACTCTAAATGTAGGTATTGTGATATAAACCGAGTCCGTTCTACAGTTTCTCACTAGACTGAATGAATAACTGACTCTAAATGTAGGTATTGTGATATAAACCGAGTCCGTTCTACAGTTTCTCATTAGACTGAATGAATAACCGGCTCTAAATGTAGGTATTGTGATATAAACCGAGTCCGTTCTACAGTTTCTCATTAGACTGAATGAATAACCGGCTCTAAATGTAGGTATTGTGATATAAACCGAGTCTGTTCTACAGTTTCTCATTAGACTGAATGAATAACCGACTCTAAATGTAGGTATTGTGATATAAACTGAGTCCGTTCTACAGTTTCTCATTAGACTGAATGAATAACCGGCTCTAAATGTAGGTATTGTGATATAAACTGAGTCCGTTCTACAGTTTCTCATTAGACTGAATGAATAACCGGCTCTAAATGTAGGTATTGTGATATAAACCGAGTCTGTTCTACAGTTTCTCATTAGACTGAATGAATAACCGGCTCTAAATGTAGGTATTGTGATATAAACCGAGTCTGTTCTACAGTTTCTCATCAGACTGAATGAATAACCGACTCTAAATGTAGGTATTGTGATATAAACCGAGTCCGTTCTACAGTTTCTCATTAGGCTGAATGAATAACCGGCTCTAAATGTAGGTATTGTGATATAAACCGAGTCCGTTCTATAGTTTCTCATTAGGCTGAATGAATAACCGACTCTAAATGTAGGTATTGTGATATAAACCGAGTCCGTTCTACAGTTTCTCCTTAGACTGAATGAATAACCGACTCTAAATGTAGGTATTGTGATATAAACTGAGTCCGTTCTACAGTTTCTCATTAGGCTGAATGAATAACCGACTCTAAATGTAGGTATTGTGATATAAACCGAGTCCGTTCTACAGTTTCTCCTTAGACTGAATGAATAACCGACTCTAAATGTAGGTATTGTGATATAAACTGAGTCCGTTCTACAGTTTCTCATTAGGCTGAATGAATAACCGACTCTAAATGTAGGTATTGTGATATAAACCGAGTCCGTTCTACAGTTTCTCATTAGGCTGAATGAATAACCGACTCTAAATGTAGGTATTGTGATATAAACCGAGTCCGTTCTACAGTTTCTCATTAGACTGAATGAATAACCGGCTCTAAATGTAGGTATTGTGATATAAACCGAGTCCGTTCTACAGTTTCTCATTAGACTGAATGAATAACCGGCTCTAAATGTAGGTATTGTGATATAAACCGAGTCCGTTCTACAGTTTCTCATTAGGCTGAATGAATAACCGACGTATTGTGATATAAACTGAGGCTGTTCCTCATTAGGCTGAATGGGATTGTTGTCATTGTAACAGTAGCTACAAACACATTTGTGTTTATTTGATATATAAATGAATGAAACTGAGGCATATGAAGCACTTCAAGTGTCTTTAAAATCAGCTGTCAATGTCACACATCTCCTGCATCCTGCAGGCTGTGAGTCCTCATGTGGACATTATCGATTGGTCAGTAATGTGACCACATGTTTGCACCCTGCTCCGTCTCATATGTCCTGCTGAATGATGCTAAGGGGAGAAGAGAGGAGGATCAGGACTCAACCAATCAGACCAGTCATGAGACAGAGGGCTCTCTGACTCGGTGTATGTTTTTTATGAGTTTATGAGTTTTATGAGCTGTTTTCTGATTTTTATTTATATTATATTTTGAAACGTGTCTTGTTTTATCATATGTTACACGTTATTATTTAAATATATATGGAATCAAATTGTTACATATTATTACTGTTGTATGATAATATATACAGTTGTATGCAAAATTTGAGGACCCTCGAGCAAATGACAGGCTTTGTTGACATTCTGCGTGAAATAATTTGGCACTTCTCATGAATAAAAATACAGCCAGCAGTTAGCTTCATGCAAAGTAGTCATCATGTCATCAAATCATGTCAGCTGAAAAACAACAAAGATGGAGATATGAGGGTTTCTTTCAACAGCAGTGATGTGTATATGTATTTAGAGGTTAGGGACCTGGCCCTGTGACCGGAAGGTCGCTGGTTCGATCCCCAGCGCTGACATGACTGAGGTGTCCTTGAGCAAGACACCTAACCCCTCAATTGCTCCCTGGGCGCTGTGGATTGGGCTGCCCACCGCTCCGGGCAAGTGTGCTCACTGCCCCCTAGTGTGTGTGTGCTCACTAGTGTGTATGTGGTGTTTCACTTCATGAATGGGTTAAATGTGGAGGTGAAATTTCCCCGTTTCCTTACTTAAAAGTATTAAACATGTCTAGAAACTGGCATTATTAGACTTACAATAATATCTCACAGTGAAATATATTAAAGTTGAAGTTAGTCTTGGAAATTGAGCTAACTCACTGACACACAAATTACAGTTCATTGTTTTGATGTTTATTGGTATTTATTCTGATGTTTTATCTGGTCTATTGCTGCGAATATGATTTTCTCAGGTGGCCTGAGTAAGTGCACCCACTTGTGCCAGTTTTATTTTCGGTAACCAGGCTAATTCCACATCAATTTTATATGAGAAGCCTCGGGAGTCACATGACTGCAGCCGGTAGCCCTGCTGTCTGTTTCTTGTCATTTTGATGGTCAGTATAGATCATGTTTCAGGCTGAAGAGCAGGGCTGTAATGACATTTCTGAAAATGAGGGTCCTGCTGTTACAGGCTAATCAAATCTTGCAGACCAACAAGCTCACACACACACACACACACACACACACACACACACACACACACACACACACACACACACACACACACACACACCTCATCAGGTTAGGGAGTCTAATAAAGCACGAGGTGTTCTCTATCTATCAGTGTGGAGCCCTCAGGGCCGTCTGCTTATTGTATTGTAATCTTACTCTTATTTTACTCTAAAGGCAAAGGGTTACAGTCTTGAAATGCCCAATATAAGTTGATCCATTCAGGATTGTTTTCTCTCAGGTATCTAAGCTGAGCTGATGTCCCATTGGTTAGGACTTCAGGAGCTGGACTGAAGGCCTCACGCATTAGATGAACTATGAACGTAATTAGGAAGTGAAGGAGGAAACAACCAAGTAGAACAACTGATTGGAACCAAAAATGTCACTGTAGTCCTTCTGGAAGCGGTAGATAACGGACTGTGAATGCAAGTTGTACTCTAAGCAGTTTCCGGTTATGTTAAACAGTGGTGGCAGATTTATGTCAGAACTCATTTACATTTATGGCATTTGGCTGACGGTCTTATCCAGAGCGACTTACAGTTTGATGATTTTACACAGGGAGGTGAAGGTGGTGTTAGGAGTCTTGCCCAAGGACTCTTATTGGTATAGTGTAGGGTGCTAACCCAGGTGGGGGATTGAACCCCAGTCTACAGTGTAGAAGGCAGAGGTGCTACCCACTACACTATCCAACCACCAGAGCTCTTTACACTTGTATGTGTAACACTGACACATACAAGCTCAGAAATATTCAGTATAAGTAAGTATATGTAAGTAACAGCAGTGCTGTTTGGTGTGTAGAAAGGATGTTATTCATGTGTAGTATGTTCAGTCTCAGGACCCAGGAGACGTGGCTGTGTGCTGCAGGCACGAGCCATCTGAGAGCGTTATTATTAGCACTGCAGGAGCCGTGGTGTCACGCACAGCCCAGTTCACCCAGCAGCCTTCAGCACCTTTGATTCAGCTAATTAAGCCACGCAAACGTGTGATCTGTAATGCTGCTTTTGTTTACAACTGCCTTCTTTCATCTAAAGGTTCTAGATATTGAACAACTAAATCTAATCTCAGCTGTTTGAGTGTTGAGTGAGTCACTCTTTAACTTCGTTCCAGCTTCGTTTCTTTTCAGGAGCCTCACTTTCAGCTCCTCAAAGAATCTGCAGACACGCCTCCAAAGCTCAGTCTCAGAAGCTGGTTGATCATTTTCTGAAGTAATCAAACCCATTCAGTGGTGTTGAGGTCTGGACTCTGGGGCGGTCAGTCCATCGTCCAGCTTCTTTGTCTGATGTGTCCGTCTCCTTTTCTCAGTGAGGTTCTTCTTGATCAGCTACACGTCCTTTCAGACCTACAGCTGAGTGGTCTTCTCACAGTGGACGGATAGACAGAAACACCTGTGGATATTTTCAGATCTGAAGCAGCTTTAAGGTCTTTTCATCTGATGGGGGCAGTTTTGGTATCTACCAGGTCTTCCAGGTGGTCATTAAGAGTCCCATTTTCTCTACAGCTTTTAATCAGATTTTGAGCTCCAGTTTTGGAAACTCACTTTGACCTTCTCCTTTCTTTTGTAAGTGGATAATCTTATATCTCTACTCTCCTCAGAATATCTCCTTTAACCATTTTAGACACACATGAGGCTCCTTTGGGGACAGCTTTTTTGGGAGGGCACAGATGGAACAGGTTGGTTTTAAGATTAGAAGGATGGAAGCGTTAAAGTGGCCGGAGGTGCACAAAAGTGAAGAGCAGACAAATTAAATACTGACAGCCAAGCTGCTCTCCCGTTGGTTAGGACTTCAGGAGCTGGACTGAAGGTCTTACACATTAAATCCCATGTGTCAAACACAAGGCCCACGCATATCAGGCCCGCCATACAATCTTATCCTGCCCATAAAAGCATTTGAATTTTCTATCAATATTAGCCCATTTCACAATGTGCTGCACTACAGTCCCCAGCATGCACTGCAACGTAATGTGCTCCGACTATCCCACCCAAACAACAATCTATGGGACAGCAGTTACACCACATTTCTACACAATTCCATCCATCCATCCATCCATTTTCCAAGCCGCTTCTCCGTCAGGGTCGCGGGGGGGTGCTGGAGCCTATCCCAGCAGTCTTCGGGCGAAAGGCACGATACACCCTGGACAGGTCGCCAGTCCATCACAGGGCAGACACACAGACAGTCACTCACAGGAGCAATTTAGCATGTCCAATTGGCCTGACTGCATGTCTTTGGACTGTGGGAGGAAACCGGAGAACCCGGAGGAAACCCACACAGACACAGGGAGAACATGCAAACTCCACACAGAGAGGACCCTGGTCACCCGGCCGGGGAATCGAACCCAGGCCCTCCTCGCTGTGAGGCGACAGCGCTACCCACCACGCCACCGTGCCGCCCTCTACACAATTCCACACCAGTCATATCACCAAAATGCATCTCAACTACAGCTGAACACTTCAGCTCAGCAGCTCAGGAATTATCTTAATGAACATGTAGCAAAGAGAGGATGCCAGGTGTGTAGTCTAAGCAAATGAGTAGGTTTAAAAGACTGAGCACCTGGGGACATTTAATTTTGGAATATTTAAAGTATCCGTGTAATATTTCAAGGTCTCCTACAAGTGTCTGCATCTTACAGTTCAGGTTTTAGCATAACATGAATTAAAAATAAAATAAAAACATTTTTTTGTGGTCCACAGATTTGATGAGATTGTTTTTTAATACGGCCCTTTAACTGATTAAGTTTAACACCCCGTGTTAGATTGATGAGGAGAAGGGGGCGTGGCAGAGTGTCAAATGCTGGACGAAGCGCCAGTCGGGCTGAACCAGTGGGCTAAGTAGCTGATGATATTCGCCTGTGCCTTGTTTCTGCCAGCCTACTTATAGGCATCGCTTTCCTTAGAAAGTGGCAGAGCCCAGAGGGAGAAGGAGACCGGTGGAGACGAGCAGAGCAGAGTGGAGCTGAGCTGAGCTGAGCTGAGCTGAGCTAAGAAAAGAAAGCCAAAGAAAAGAAAGGAAGAGGCTGAAAAGTCCCAGCAAAAGCATCTTGTCTTAATTTGTCTGGGGCTGAAAAGCCGAGCGTTTTTTTCTGTTGCGTATAAATAAAACGTGGCTCTCCGTCTCCCCGCCTGCTCCCGGTATCCTCACTCCACTCATCCTTAAAGTTGTTACAATTAAGTACCAGCATTTGGTTTACAATGTGTGGAACCAAATATCTCTCTAGGCCCTCTGGACGTTCTAGATAACTAACTGTGAACATGACTCATAGTCTAAGCAGATTCTACATAGAATTTATAGTATACTTAGCTGTTGATGCTTCTGCAGGGACGTGGGAAGGTGTTATAATTTGAGGATGTGTGTGTGTGACATGAAGAGTAATGTCATGTAAAATTAATTGCCCTCTTCATGTGTTCATTTACACCAAACAGAACTTGCTGTAATAAGCCAGTATTGTTTGTATCTGTTCATATTTTGCTCTTATGTTATTGTTTGCTATCCGATGTGGGCTAGAGGAGGATGGGTTTCACTATTGAGTCTTGGTTCCTCTCAAGGTTTCCTCCTCATGCTCTCAGGGAGGTTTTCTAGCCACTGTTGCCATTGGCGACACTCGTTTGACAACGCTGGTTGTAAAAAGAGTTACATAAATAAACTTTGACCTGACTTGAGATGACAGTATACTCAAATAACCGACACCTTAAATTACTATTGCACATCCTCTTATTACTTCCATGTTCTGGAAGAAATCCATGCAAATAGACTGAGCAGTGACCAATCCGATATGTGGCCTTAATTGATTTAGTCACACCCACAGTCACAGGCACACCGAGCAGCAGATATAACAGTCGCCTCAAACTTTATTATTGCTTAAACCAATTTTAAAATCTTTTATAAATAATATTGTGCTGCTTTGGGACTCAGAACTGGCCTTTAACTCTGCATAGACCTTCTCACTTTGCACCTTAATCTGCTTAAGTTTGAGCCACGTGCCTCCAAAGCAGCCGGCAGTTTTCAGCTGTAATGAAAATACAATCTATCTAAATATCTTAAATACAAAAGTACAGTGTCCATCTAAAACAAGACTTTAACACTTTATTACACTCAAATTATTCTACAGTTCAGGAAATTTCATTATTATAATATCATTTTATGCAGATCTGGGGATGCTGCAGCCCTCTCAGCCCTCCCACTGCCCACATCCCTGGGCTTCTGCGTAATCTTGTATGAAATTGAATAACTTGTATTTAATTGCAATATTGACTGGAATGTAAATAAATAAAAGGTGATCTGAGACTTTAATTTAGAAGTTATGTTACTGTAATATTCACAATGACGTGGATGTTCAGGAGCTCAGAGAGAAAACTTTCTTACCCCGAAGAGGTAATTTTATCCTCTCAATAAAAATTAATCTTGGGAGCCACATCATGTTAAGCATAATTTACCATATTGCCTGTAAATATGTCTCATTACAGGCTAATGTCCTAGTATAGAATAAAAAAATATAAATGCAAATGCAGACTTACTTTATTCTGCTTTAAGCTTTAGCTGTAGCTGTTTTTCTCGCATCTCCGGCAGGAAACTTTTCCGCAAAGTAGAACAGTTTCTTGTAAAACGTCTCTCAACGTTCAGTTTTTTATGAGGCTGAAGTCGCTTCTCATTCTCTGGCTTCTTGTTCAAATTTTTCCGTTCTACCTTAAGTGGTGCTTTAGGTGCCAGAATGTAACTGCTGAACCATTTAAGGTGGACTGGGAACATTTGAACAAGAAACTGGCAAATGAGAAACTGACTTCAGCCTCATGACTTTATAGTGTTTTACAGTTTTTCATTGCAAATTAAATTTATCAGGAAACCAGCTGGAGTGATTATACATGCAAATAAGTCCATTCGTCTCCAAATTATCGATGTTCATCTTAAATCTCTCTCTTTGCCGTTTCGTAGCTACTAGCTAGGCAAGATGTTGTCTGTGTTGCTATGGTGACCAGCAGTCTGCGCTGATCTTCAGGGTTAAAGGGTGAATCAGCAGTTCTACATTAACTCCAGAGTTTAAGACCATTTATTGTTAAAACTGTGATAGAAAGATCAGCAGAGCTTTATTTTACTGTCAAAGAGGATTATTTTATTATTACCTACTAATCTAATTCAGCTGTGGAGCCACAACAGGGCAGTAAAAGAGCTGCATGCAGCTCTGGAGACGCATTTTGCCAGATTCAAGAGTTTTATTGTCATGTGCAAAGCAGAGCAGGCAGTTGCTCTTCCTCCATTCACTGAATATAATCTTAAGAGAATAAAAAGGACCGTGCCAGGGTTTATAAGCTAGTCCTGCAAACTCCACATGGTCCACTTTTTGCACTTTCCCTTGTTCAACAAATCTCATTAGACTCATTAACCAATTAAAAAGCTCCTAATGTGCTGTTACAGTCCCCATGACTGACTTTGGGAGGCACTGGCCTGCACCAAAACAGTAGGGCTGGCTTTTTAACCAAGTACAAACTGGGGATGGGACTGTACGAGCCCCACTATATGAAATATAATAATGGTCATAATAATAATATCTTTATTTATATAGCCCTTTTCATAGTAGTGGCAGTTCAAAGTGCTTTACAGACAGACAATAAAGCTTAACATCAACAGAAGTAATTATGAGTGTCAATCTAAAACCATATAAGACAGTAACACAGATCAGATTAAACACCAAGGGGGTGTTTTCACATGTTTATTAAAAGTGAGCCCTGAGCTTGACTGTCTAAAAGAAGTTGAACTGAGCTCCACAGTTTGGAATTTGCAGAATAACAGGAAGAGTCTCTCCACGTTTTCTGTATTTTACAGAAGGCGTAGGTCAGTATCTGCAGATCTAAGATCATAAACAGACATTCAGGAGCTTTCAGGTCATTTAGAGCTTTAAAACAGAGCAGCAGAGCTTTAAACTCTATCTAAAAGATCCAGGTGGTCAGTGCTGTGTGTAAACGGGGGGATATGAGCTCTCTCTGTTGGTGTTGTGAGGATCTATGCTGCTGTGTTCTGTACGAGTTGTAGAGGATGGATTGTATTCTCCAATAGGAAGACCATTACAGTGATCAACTCTGCTGAACAAACACAGCAACACGTTTCTCGGCTTCACTCTGAGACAGAAAAGGCTAAACTTTAGTGACGTTTCTCACATGATAAAAAGCAGCTTTAGTGATGGTGGTTACATGCAGATAAAACCGAGCTCAGAGTCTAAGATCAAACCTACTGCAGGTTTAGTGTATAGAGTCAAAAAGCCAAGCTTCTCATACAGCAGCTTTCTCTGAGTTTTAGTACCAACGATCAGTATTTCAGTTTTTTCTTGATTTACTTGTAGAAAATTTTGTGATATTCACAGAGAAACATCAGCGACACAGATGCTCAGCCTGTTATTATCACATTTCTATTGCCATATTTAAAGATTTTTGATAAGCTTTTTGATTTATATGGATTCCAATTCCAGTTTAATTGCAATAAAATGGACCAATGGATCACAAATCTTTTGGCTGATATTTATAAGCTGTTTTTATTTTGCTGTCTTTGCTCAATTAACTTATAATATATTTTCCAGCACTTTCTATAAGCCAAAGTTACAACATTGTAGCGACCCACTACTGGCTGGCTCTGGCCTATGAGGACTGATGGCCAGAGCCAGCCAGCAGTGGGTGATAGCCACACCATGAGGATCATGGGACATGTTGTTGTTAATGTTGTTGTTCATTTGTTTAAAGCAGGGTAGCGCAACTCTGGCCAGTATCCAGCACAATTTGGTGGTTTCCCATCTCAAACACACTGTTTCCGCCCATGCTGAGACTGATTCCGAAAGAAATCAGAGTAAGAGTTTACATGCACTGAGAAATCTGATTACTGAGCTAAAATCCAGCTCTATTTATCAGATTTCTCACTCCGATTGAAGAAATCAGAATGTGCTGTTTGCCTGACCATTTGAATTATCAGATAAATTACATAACAGTTCGGGACACCCGCCCACCAAGACTGGAGTGTGTTTATTGTGTTGTTCTGTGATCGTGAGTATGTGGTGGTATGTTGGTGGTCACTGTGAGGGTGAAGTGAAGGGCTAGCGGTGATCACTTCTGCAAATTTGTGCTTCTTCATGTGCCTTTCTGCTGGTGTTTAATAAAGATCACCTCTCGTGGTGGAAATCGTGGCCTTCCCTGTATCTTACTCTGTGCTGACACTACAAAATAGACAAAATAATTTGTTCTTTATTTGGCCAAACTGGCATTTTAATAGCTGCCTTTCAAATAACATTGATCAAATAAAGTATGTACAGTATGTGCATGTACAGTAAGAGGAAACTGGCTATTCAGCACAGGGAGTGGTGTATAGTTATGCTGGAAAATTGAGGTTCAGGTGAAGCAGCCAAATTCAGATATGCACACACAACTGCTCTTACCTGACTTTACCTCATAAAACTGCAACATAGATCTGAATCATAAACGTACACTGACCAAATGAGTGGACCAAATATCTACTTATTACAGTTCTATATTATAATAAAGTAATAAATAAGCAATACTGGGATATCATTAAGATTCTCAACCCAAAATATTGTGATTTCATACTGTATCCGTTTTTTTCCATCCCTAACTAAAAGCTATTTAATTTCCAGAGTGCAATTCTCATTACTGCCGGTCAGTTGGGGCTGTATCTGTGTGTGAAGCTGATGTGCTGCTGCGGGACTAACTCTGAGTCGCAGCAGCTTTCCTCATGCTGTCTCGGGTTTGGTGCATGGGTCCACTGTGAGGACGACAGGCCCTGTTTGAGCACTCTCCGGCTGTCAGAGCTACTTAATCTGGGTCCCTGTCCTGTCGCTGCAGGGACGCCCAATCATGCAGTCTCACATCACATCGCCAGCCTCCGCCTACCAGCCAAACTCTCCCAGACACTCTGTCTCTGCCCAGCACATCACTGAGCCCTGACTGCACTGAATCTGTTTGTAAGGAACAGTCACACGGTTCACTACTGGAACCCTCCCAGTTCACTTCTGAAAATGCTTTACATGTCAGTAAAAGAATTGAAGAGCTTTTCATATACACTTTTTTGTTCTCCTGTAAAATTAATTGATTGTTCTGCCACTGTCCTGATACACATTTGTTTGGGCTGCAACCACAGAGCTCTGATTGGTCAGCCTGATTTTAATACATCCCTACAACTCAGAAAACTTAGCAGGCTCCAAATAGAAGCATTACGTAGTATCGCATTCCCTCAGTACTGGACCCCTCCCAGTCCTCCATGTGCTTTTGTTTTGGTTTTAATCTTGTCCACGTGCTTTTGTTTTGCTTACTTCGTGGTCCTGCCCCCTTGTTTCCAGACCCTGCCCTTGATTGTTTTCACCTGTTACCCTCTTGTTAACCACCTGTGTCTCGTTGCCTGTCCCTGTATTTAAGCCTTGTGTTTTCCTTCGTCTCTCGCTGGTCTTTGTTTGAATTGTTTGATTTGTTTAGTATTTGTTATTCTAGCCTCTGTTGTGATGAGATGAGAGAAACAAAAGAACTCAGAATAAGAGTTTATATGCACTGAGAAATCTGATTACTTAGCTACCAGCTCTTTTTATTGGATTCCTTGATCAGATTTCTAGACCTTACTCCGATCTTAGAAACCAGGTTGTGCTATTTACATAAGGATTTGTATAATCAGATAACTCAGAAACCCAATTATGATCGGATTGTTGGGTGCATGCAAACACACTCATTGACCAGAGAAAGAGAGAATGATGTTGTGTTCTGTCTTTGCTTTTGCAGGCTGACCCATGATATCAGTCTGGATGAGTTTGAGGATGAGGATTTATCTGAAATCACAGAAATCACGGATGAAAGAGGCCTCAGCCTCAACTGCAACAGCCTGGACATCAAGGTACGTCAGCGATTCCACAGTTTGCAGAAGTACAGCTGCTCTTGCTGAGTGAATAATAACTGCGTTTGTATACTCACAGAGCTGTGAAAGTCTCATTCAGCCAAGAAAGTTGTTTATACTTTTTAAATTAGAATAAACACAAATAAATAATATACCATAGTCATCAGTCAGAATGTGTTGTTTTCAATAAAGTTATGAATATATAGTTGGAAGAGCACAGGTTTGGTTCCTGACTGGTTCCGTGAAGGATTGATTCGATAAACTGAGCACTGAATGGTAATTGTAAATACTGGACTTTCTTGAGGATTGATTTGGAAGTGGTTAATGAATGAAACCACAGTATTGTTTTTAACAGATAAATGCACGCTGCTAAGATTAATGGCTTAACATTGTCTCGGATCCTGCTGGTGTGGGTTCGTGCCGTTTTCCTGTATTTCAGTGGTGCACACAAAAGCAGCATGAGTGTTAATAGCTCCTCTTTGTGGAGAATCTTTAGCCTGCTAAATATGTATGACTTCACACATCTAAGTTGATGTTGACCAGAGAAATGTCTACAAACGGAGGCTAAACACAAATAAATAAACAGAGTAGTCAGCACTCAATATGTGTTGCTTTCAGTGAAGTTATGAATATGTTTAGGTCAGAGGAACACAGGTTTGATTCCTGATTTCAGTTCCATAAGCAGCACCTGATTTAATTTAATGAAAGGTTGATTTAATAAACTAGGGATTAGATGGTAACTGTAAATACTGAACTTCCTTGAGGATAGATTATGAAATGGTTAATACATGAAATATCAGTACTGGCTTAATATATCTAAGATCCTGCTGGTGTGGGTTCATGTCGTTTTCCCGTCTTTCAGTGGTGCATACAAAAACTACTTGTATGTTCTGGAGAGCCTTAAGCCTGCTAATAATGAAAGACTTACAAGCCAGCTGCATGAGCTGCATCACCGGTTTGACAGTTGTTCTGCTGATTGCTAGTAGAGAATCAACACTCCTCTCAGAAACACCCATCCCACAGCGAGGTGGAGGCTAATGACCCAGCAGAAGTTTTGGAGTGCCATCTACACTATTAGAAGATATGGTTCTTCAAGGGATCTTAAGTAAAGACAATGGCTCTATAAAGAACCATGAAGACTCAAAGAACCCTTTGCATGATTCAAGCGTTCTTTGCATCTTTGTAGAACCATTTTGAAAAAGGTTCTATATACCACCAAAAAGAGTGCTGCTGTTGTTACAAGCTTGTATCCTAACAGTAGTAGAACCCTTTTTTGGTGCTATATACAACACTTTCTTTATCAATCTGAAGAACCATTTCATCATGCAAAGTGTTCATGATTCCAAATGGAGCCATTACCTTAATTAAAGAACCCTAGAAGATCTTTTTTTAAGTAATGGCCAGTCAGATTTAAGAGAGGAACTGGCCACCCCAGCCACCCCTTTAAAACTGTGCATGCCATTGATGGATGTGCTGGTCTGGTAGAAAGTTTGCTTATGGCTAGTTTTGTGAGCTGTTTTGTTGCTCAGTGTGGTCAAGAACCTACTTTCCCCAGATGGGGGTGTTAGGCCCCACGATGAGGAGGAGTAGAGCCTTTACAGCTCACTCAAGTGTTTGAGCTTGAAGCCTCTCAATTTCAGTGGTTTGTTTACTGACAATGAACAGAGGGAAACTGAGTTTGTGCAGTTAATAAAGAAACTGATCCTGTATAAATAAAAAAATAATGCGTGGCCACGCTTTATTAACACATGGGAACGAGATCCTAATGTGTGGCCACGACTTGGTAAGGCATGGGAATGAGATTGCGCCTTACCAAGTCAGGGCCACGCATTAGGATCTCGTTCCCATGCTTTACTAAGTCGTGGCCACGACTTAAACATCTCATTTCCATGCCTTACCAAGTTGTGGCCACGCATTATTTTTATTTATACAGAGTTAAACAACCTGTGTTTCTATATTTCACCACTGACGACTAACGTTAACATGCAGTGTGTGCACTGGAGTTCCTGCTACAGCCGCTTGCAGAGGAGCAGCCCCCTACAGGTTTTTCAACATGTCCAGCTAATATGGCTAATTATTTTCACCATCCATTGATTTATCACTCTGATGACATTAGCTAATGTTACTGTCCTCTGATAGCTGTGAAGGAATTTCTCCACAAAGCATTTATGTCCTTTATTTACTTTGAACTCCCACATTGTTGTGTGTTTGGTTCTCCAATAGTTCTAGACACTGACAATTCCTTGAATTATCAGTATCTCACGAAAGTAAGTACACTGCAAATATGTTATTATATCTTTTCATGGGAGGACCCTAAATGAGGCAGTCATGGGCTGGAAGTTAGGGAACCAGCCTCATGACCGGAAGGTCGCTGGTTTGGTCCCCAGAGCCGACGGCTCATGACTGAGGTGTCCTAGAGCAAGACACCTAACCCCCAACTGCTCCCCGGGCGCTGCGGATTGGGCTGCCCACCGCTCCGTGTCCTCACTGCCCCCTAGTGTGTGTGTGTGGTGTTTCACTTCACGGATGGGTTAAATGCGGAGGTGAAATTTCCCCGTTGTGGGTCTAATAAGGGTCGCTTAATTAGTTAGAAATGAAACTTGGATATAACTTACAGTGGTCAGTGTGCAGCTTGTATACTCACTTGTGCTGCCAGCTGTTTAGACGTTACTGTCTGTGTGTTGTTCTTTTCAGAGGACAGTAAATCTGCACTGCTGTACAAGCTGCACACTGACCACTTCAAGTTACATCCAAGTTTCATTTCTACAGTGTCGTCCCATGAAAAGATAGAATAGGGGTGCCCTCACTTTTGTGAGACACTATGAATCTTGGCAACTATGACAGAGAAAGTAACCCACCTTTATATGGTGAGCGAACATGATACGAACGCCTGCATCGCTGAGCTGAATGGCTGTCAGTAAGGCAATAGCGGAAAGAGGTTTGCCCAGCGTTTATGCTTTTCTGTTTCTTGTGAAAAGGCTCTGTGGTTGTCATTGTGTGGATAACCTGCTTTCTAATGGAAATTAGTTAGCATTTAGCTTGATCAAAGTGTGTTCGCTGGTTCAAACACGCCCTTGCCCAGTTGGCCTCGTCGTTTCCCTCGGGAGATTACCCTGCTGTTTCGTTACTCTATTAGCTGAAGTGCAGGGTGTTAGCTGAGCCCTCGGAGGGGTGAGGGATCGAGCCAACACAAGTTTTCAGTCTTCAGTGCAGCCACACGTGACACGTTCCCCTCTGCAAACAGGATAATCGTGGCTAAAGCCGTAAAATTACAATTCAAAGCCGTAATATTTGATTTGCTGGGCTTTAGGTTGCAAACGGCTCCATCTGTTCTACAAGACTGCTGATACAACTTTGTCGCTTCACTCTGTGAGCTGGCTAGTTAGTATGCTGAAGGCCAAGAAGGACAAAAAAAGGCTCTACACCACAATTTACAGCCAGACGAAGCAGTTAATCTGTTTTTTTTACAGTATGTTATAGACTATTAAAAAGTTTTGCATTACAAAGTTTGCATGGCCAGCCACTTAGCTCACCGAGACTGACCTCATTTGAGTAATCCTTGCTGTCGCCTGCATCACAGGTGCGTTGGAGCGATGCAGATACGAGTGTTGATTTGAAGTGGTTGACGGCACGCTAAGAAAGTATCTTGAGGTCCAAGATTAATGCATAGCATGCTGGGAGGTATTCACCCTTCCCTATAACAGTTATACAAAGTCACCAAATGTATTCTGTAGTTTATATTTGATATATTTCCACATTACCTCACTGTTGTGCCTGGTAGTCTTCTGCTGTCTTGTTTTTAGAGCTCCATATAGAGTTCCAGCTGATCAAATTGAGGGGAAACATAATTGGATTTTGCAGATAGTGATCGTTGTCCTCCCTCTGCTAATGTGACTGTGTCCTTTCTGATCAAATTACTGAATCTTTGCATTGTAATTTCGACTGTAGCCATCTGGGTTTTCTCTTGATCTTGATGCAGAGCGAATATACAGATATCTGTCCTCCTCCTATCGGCTTTCGTGTCCTAACCTTAAAGTGATGGTTCAGTCAAAAATGTCCCCTTTATGTCCCCAAACGTAGTCTATCAAAATTTGACCAAACTTTTGCACACAGAAAAATAATGGTGTTAGAGAGAGGGGGGCTACAACTGTCCTGTGTGTATGAGCTTTAGTTTCAGCCTGAATGATCCTGCAGTGCCAACGTGTTGTAGGAGATCTGATGATTTTAATCTTATAAAGTTGGTTAGTATCCTGGGAGCTAATTATAGAGAGGATCAGGAGTGAAGGAACACAAACAGATCAAACCCTGACCGGCAGACATACACGGATATACACATTAAACAAACCCCCAATCACGCCGTCCTCCACAGAGCACAGGAGGAACATATTCCCCTTCTCTCGTTCTGTGAGAGGAGGATGAGCCCTTTATAGTCTGAATGGAAATCCTGCTTTGCTCATTACGATGTTTATTGACCATAGTGGAATTTTTTTATGCATTCTTCTGCTTGGCCAGTAGGGGCCACTGTTTCTGCTTCAGTGGAGTTCCATAACATTACAGTCATCCTGGATGTAAAGTGGTTAGTGCTTATTCATTTTCATTTTTAGATTAATTAATGCTGTCAGAAATATTACATAACTATAACTGCCTAATCACAACTATTTGAGATCTTCTTCTTCTTTCGGCTGCTCCCTTTAGGGGTCGCCACAGCGGATCATCTGCCTCCATCTTGCCCTATCCACTGCCTCCTCTACTTTCACACCAACCATCTCCATGTCCACCTTCACTACATCCATAAACCTTCTCTGAGGTCTACCTCTTCTCCTTCTACCCGGCAGCTCCATCTCCAACATTCTTTGCCCAATATATCCACTATTCCTCCTCAACACATGTCCAAACCATCTCAACCTGGCCTCTCTGGCTTTATCTCCAAACTGCTCCACCTTCACCATCCCTCTGATCTGCTCATTTCTAATCTTGTTTTCTTTGTTTCTGTTTTAAGAGAAAACACCTTTAATGTCCCAAATTAAGTAAAGCTCCTGCATGCACAGGTTTTTTCGTTCACCCCCATTCATAGACGACTTGAAACATGAAGTGGCTACGCTCCCTATAAAGGAGAACTCCACCAATTTTTCAAAATTTCTGCATAATTAAGTGCTACAGATATAAACAGAGTCACTCAGGTGTGAAACGCTCTGTCCTAGAGAAACTTAGAGTCAGAATTGTTCACAGTGGTGGTGATAGGGACCAGACGTCCACCTCTAAATGTGATTACATGAAATGGTTATGAATACACAGATTTTGACTTAAACTAATAGTCAAAATAGGCATCCTATCACCGCCACTGTAAAGACGTCTGAACCACTTCACACCAAACGACTCTGAATCACTTTGTTTATATCTCACACACTGAGTTATGCAAAAAATTTTGGAAAAAAAGGTGGAATTTCCCTTTAGAATAGAATTCTGAACCATTTATAACTGTGTAATTAGACCGCTGCATTTAATCCATCCGTGCAGTGAAACACCCACATACATGCACACTAGTGAACACACACACTAGGGGGCAGTGAGCACACGTGCCCAGAGCGGTGGGCAGCCCTATCCACGGTGCACAGGGAGCAATTGGGGGTCAGGTGCCCGTTTGTCACTGTGTTTGCACACTGTGAAATTAGACCTCTGCATTTAACCCATCCGTGCAGTGAAACACACACACACACACACACACGCACGCACACACACACACACACACACACACACACACACACACACACACACACACACACACTAGGGGACAGTGAGCACACTTGCCCAGAACAGTGGGCAGCCCTATCCACAGTGCCTGGGGAGCAATTGGGGGTTAGGTGTCTTGCTCAAGGGCACTTCAGTCATGGACTGTCAGCTGAGGGGATCGAACCGGCAACTGGTTCCCTAACCTCCAGCCCACGACTGCCCCTTTAAAAATGGCTCTGGCAACAATTTTATGGTTTGAAGAACCTCCACATTATGTGAAACTCCTAGAACTGTGGAACTGTACATCTAGGCCAAGATCTGTTTAAGAACCTTTATTTTTATAGAGCATATGTGATCCGTTTCATGGGTTTGGTAACTTTATTATTGGTAGCTTAAATATGATCTGATAGTGTGACGCTTTGGTGAAATAGGACAATATTGTAATACTGATTTTTTTAATATCGCTCTGTGCTACAGTTAATAATCACTTCTGAGCAGCTGCTGCTGCATTTCAGTCACACACGCTGAGATCTTCACATTATCACAGTATGTAATGAGAAAGACGGCAAAGTGGCAAAAAAGACAGCGTGTGCGTATTTCCAGCTCTGACGTCACCGCAGGACGAGGTGGGACAGGGTTCAGTTGCTATGGAAATACAGATCTGTTTTATTTTACGTCTTTTAGTTGACTCATCCACTCACACCCTCTTTAACTCCCCCTTATCCCTCTATCTACCTCTTTCTCTGTCTCTTTCTCTTCTCTTTCCCCCTCTCTCTTTCTTGTCTTTCCCTCTGTCTTCTCTCTCTCTCTGTCTCTTCCACTGTGTCCTCTCTTTCCCTATCTCCCTCTCTCTTTTTCTCTCTTCCTTCTCTTTCTCTCCCTCTTTTTTTCTATCTTTCTCTCTCTCTCTCTCTCTCTCTCTCTCTCTCTCTCACTTTCCCCTCTCTCTCTTTCCTCTCTCTCTTCTCTCTCTTACTCTCTTCTATCTCTTGCCTCTTATGCTTCTCTCTTTCCCCTCTCTTTTTCTTTCTTGTCTCTCCTTATCTTTCCTCTCTTGCTCTATCTTTCTCTCTATCTCCTCTCTTGCTTCTTTCTTTCCTCTCCTTACCTGCCTCTGCTCTTTCTTGCTCTCTCTGTCTCTCTTTCTTTCTTATTCTCTCTCCCCCTCTCTCTTTTTCACTGTTCCTCTCACTCTCTCCCCATCTTTTTATCTCTAAACCCTCTCTTCTCCCTCTCTTCTCTCTCTCTTTCTCTCTCTCATTCTCACCAACATCAGAAACAAACCGACTGCTTGAATGAGGTTTAAGTTTTATTTTTTATTCATAGTATAGTTTTGAAAGGTGAATAAAAAATTGTTAAAGTAGCTTTTCTATATTTTTCTTTATTATTAGAGTCTTTGTTTTTTAGCTGTACAGAGTGTTAGGGTCTTTGTTTTTACCTGTACAGAGTATGAGCATCTGTTTTTAGCTGTACAGAGTGTTGGGGTCTTTGTTTTTAGCTGTACAGAGTGTTGGGGTCTTTGTTTTTTAGCTGTACAGAGTGTTGGGGTCTTTGTTTTTAGCTGTACAGAGTGTTGGGGTCTTTGTTTTTAGTTGTACAGAGTGTTGGGGTCTTTGTCTTAGCTGTACAGATTGTTAGGGTCTTTGTTTTTACCTGTACAGAGTATGAGCATCTGTTTTTAGCGGTACAGAGTGTTGGGTCTTTGTTTTTACCTGTACAGAGTATGAGCATCTGTTTTTAGCGGTACAGAGTGTTGGGTCTTTGTTTTTACCTGTACAGAGTGTTGGGGTCTTTGTTTTTAGTTGTACAGAGTGTTGGGGTCTTTGTTTTTACCTGTACAGAGTATGAGCATCTGTTTTTAGCTGTACAGAGTGTTGGGTCTTTGTTTTTAGCTGTACAGAGTGTTGGGGTCTTTGTTTTTAGTTGTACAGAGTGTTGGGGTCTTTGTTTTTAGCTGTACAGAGAGTTAGTGTGTGTTTTTAGCTGTACAGAGTGTTGGGGTCTTTGTTTTTTGCTGTATGGAGTGTTGGGGTCTTTGTTTTTAGCTGTACAGAGTACTGGAATCTGTTTGTACCTGTACCGAGTGTTGGGGTCTTTGTTTTTAGCTGTACAGAGTGTTAGAATCTCTTTGTACCTGTACCGAGTGTTGGGGTCTTTGTTTTTAGCTGTACAGAGTATTGGATTCTGTTTGTACCTGTACCGAGTGTTGGGGTCTTTGTTTTTAGCTGTACAGAGTGTTAGAATCTCTTTGTACCTGTATAGAGTGTTGGGGTCTTTGTTTTTAGCTGTATAGAGTGTTGGGGTCTTTGTTTTTAGCTGTACAGAGTGTTGGGATCTGTTTTTAGCTGTACAGAGTGTTGGGATCTGTTTGTACCTGTACAGAGTGTTGGGGTCTTTGTTTTTAGCTGTACAGAGTGTTGGGATCTGTTTTTAGCTGTACAGAGTGTTGGGATCTGTTTGTACCTGTACAGAGTGTTGGGGTCTTTGTTTTTTTGCTGTACAGAGTGTTGGAATTTGTTTGTACCTGTACCGAGTGTCAGGGTCTTTGTTTTTAGCTGTACAGAGTGTTAGAATCTCTTTGTACCTGTACCGAGTGTTGGGGTCTTTGTTTTTAGCTGTACAGAGTATTGGATTCTGTTTGTACCTGTACCGAGTGTTGGGGTCTTTGTTTTTAGCTGTACAGAGTGTTAGAATCTCTTTGTACCTGTATAGAGTGTTGGGGTCTTTGTTTTTAGCTGTATAGAGTGTTGGGGTCTTTGCTTTTAGCTGTACAGAGTGTTGGGATCTGTTTTTAGCTGTACAGAGTGTTGGGATCTGTTTGTACCTGTACAGAGTGTTGGGGTCTTTGTTTTTTTGCTGTACAGAGTGTTGGAATTTGTTTGTACCTGTACCGAGTGTCAGGGTCTTTGTTTTTAGCTGTACAGAGTGTTGGGATCTGTTTGTACCTGTATAGAGTGTTGGGATCTGTTTTTAGCTGTACAGAGTGTTGGGATCTGTTTTTAGCTGTACAGAGTGTTGGGATCTGTTTGTACCTGTACAGAGTGTTGGGATCTGTTTGTACCGGTACAGAGTCTTGGGGTCTTATGGGGGGTTTTATAGTTCCCTAAAAGTTACCAACGCTACAAGATAATCCGAGAAACAGAGCCCTAAATGACAAGCAGAGGTCCATACCGCTCACAGCTGTGGAGGGAGAGAAGTGAAGTTATGCGCCCCATTAGAACCCCCCGACTCAGCGACACACAGATTAGCACAGTCATTAACTGATAAAGACATAAGAGGAAGTAAATCTCCCTCTCCTCCCTCTCTTCTCTCTATTCCGCTCTCTTTTTCTCTCGCTCTCTTAACTCTTTCCTACTGTCCCCCGTCTCTCTCCTCTATCTTTCCTTTTTCTCTCATTCTCCCTCTCTGTCTGTTTCATCTCTTTCTTTCTTTCTTTCTTTCTTTCTTTCTTTCTTTCTTTCTTTCTTTCTTTCTTTCTTTCTTTCTTTTGTGTGTATGTATATGTGTGTGTGTGTTTATTAGTGTGTGTGTATTACTGTGTTTGTGTGTGTGTTAATGTGTGTGTGTCTGTGCATTAGTGTGTTTGTGTGTGTGTGTGTATATGTGTGTGTATTAATGTGTGTGTGTGTGTGTGTGTTGCTGATCATGTTTCATTTCTCTGCACTGTCACTCTGTAGACCCCCACAACTCCCCCGACCCCCTCACTGATCAATACCTCTATAGTCTCTTTAGTATTCTCCTGTTGCCCTCTAATGCATATCGGATGAGCAGGCTGAGTGGGGGTCCAGCTGCTTAATGGTCCAGGGTGGTCTCAGTTGCCTGTCTCAGTGGAGGGTTTGGAGGGCGTCGGTGCAGAGTGTTCTCTCTAAAGGTGGCTGTGACTTTCAGATCTTCACTTCTGCTGCTTTCAGTCTGAAATGTCAGTGAGTTCATGATCTACCAGTGAGCTGGAGCTCAGACAGCACTGTGAGAGAACCAGCTTCACACTGAGACGGTTCTCTACAGAACCCCCACTGCAGCCTGGATAGGGTTCTACAGGAGACTCCACTGTCGGTCTCATAATAAAACTGCTTTTCTCTCCAACAAAACATCATCTTATTAAACGTCTGATGAAACATCCTTCAACAACATCAGCAAGAAAAACAGTTATTAAATATGTGTGCCTCTGTAATAGGCACTGAAAATAGTCATAGATCTGTAAATAAATAAAGAAATAAATAGTTTTCTTTGGGGACTATTTTGCCTATCCACTATGAATGGATTCTAATATTACACATCAGGCGTCTCAAGCCTATCATAAGATAATGTCTCAGACATCAGGCACATTCAGTGTCACGATTGGCCCCTCCCACTCCTGTCCATGTGCTGGTGTTGTGTTTCAGTCTTCCATGTGCTTCTTTGTTTGGGTTCCTTCCTAATCCGGCCCCCTTGTTTTCTGACTCCGCCCCTGATTGTTCCCACCTGTTTTCCACCTGTGTCCTGTTATCCCTTGTTAGCCCTCTTGTATTTAAGCCCTGTGTTTTCCCCAGTCTTGTGCTGGTCTTTGTTTGATGTATGTGCTGTTTGTATTGTTTGAAGTGTTCTAGTCTCGTTTGAGGTTCTGTGTTGTTTATCGTCATGTCGTCTGTCCCGCGATCTCTCCGTGTTGGCTATCTGAACCTGAACTTTTCCGGCTACGACCCTGGATTTGCCCAAAATAAATCTCGCTTTACTCAGCACACGCGTCCACATCATCGCTCCACGTTACATTCAGACCCATTTCATATAATAACTTTGGACGTCTGGTTCCCATCACCACCACTGTGAGCAATAACCGTTTTATTTGTGCAGAGGTTTGGAAACATTGCTGGACTTCCTGATTAAACGTCTCAGAGAGTAGTCATTAAATTAAATTAGAATTTTTTAGCGCCGCTTTGTTCAGCTTGTGTTTGTAATGAAGAATTAACAAGAAGATCTGTCGCCTCGTTTGTTTGTTGTTTGTTGGCTTCGTGTTCGTGTAAATGATTGATGGTCCGTGTGCCGCTGTGGTTTGTTTGTGATTGAAGTGACACGAAAGCAAAATATTTATTACTCTAACATATTACTGCGCAAACAATGTAACGCTGTGAGAAAAGTATTAACATAGGCTGATAAAAGTCTTAACTTCTACTGAATAATAACTTTCCTGCAGTTATTGGCAAAGATAGCAAACTTGCATGAATTTGTATGATTATATATTATCATCTCATTGAATCTGTTGTTGCATGGACAGTCTTGTTTTGCAGGAAGAAAACAGCCTTTGTTTTGCTGTTTTTCATGATTTTTATGTCCCAAACCCCTAACTTCTAAATTTAATTTGGTGAAATTAATACTCACAAATTTTGCTTTTTTTTTTTTTTTTTTTTTTGTATGTTGAAAGGTTGAAAGATTTTAAATGAAGGTTGAAGTTAAATTTTTAAATAAAAAAGATCTGTCCCACATTTTCATGTCACTACTGAAACAGTTTCACAGTTTATTTTAGTCACGCCCCTGCACTTTAGAGCATGGTGAGCAGTTAGTCATATTTTCTGTAATTAAGTACTTTTTAGTGTTTTATATGTGAACAGCTGTTCAACGCCATGTTTAGATTAAGAGACCCTTATTAGTCCCACAACTGGGAAATTTCACCTCCTCATTTAACCCATCCGTGAACTGAAACACCACATACACACTAGTGAGCACACACAGACACTAGGGGGCAGTGAGTGCCCGGAGCGGTGTCCAGCCCAATCCGCAGCACCCGGGGAGCAGTTGGGGGTTAGGTGTCTTGCTCAAGGACACCTCAGTCATGTGCTGTCGGCTCTGGGGATCGAACCGGCGACCTTCCGGGCACGAGGCCGGTTCCCTCCAGCCCATGTTTCAGAATGAGTTTTCAAAATGAGCTAAAATTATCACCAAAAAATCACTACTGAAACATCTGGTGAAGTTTCAGTAGTGTTGCAATTGTTTCGTTATAGACAAAATGGAATGTGCATATATGACAATATAGACGATTTTTTTTTTTTTTAATCAAACAAAAAATGTTTAACATTTTTGTTTATCTTGTGAAAAAAGTTAACATCACCTGTCCATGAAATTAACATTAACATGACATATTTTAATCATATTTATCATTTGTTTGCTGAATTTAACTATACTGGAAAAAATGAAACCTAAAATGAACTATGTGCATAAGTTTTGACACCCTTTCAGCAGCAGTAGCTTTGACTAACATCACAGCTTCCAAATGTTTCTTGAATCCAGTCCTCGCTCCACTTTCCCTGGCGGAACACTTTCATGGTCTGTCTCGCGTGCACAGTGTGTTTGAGGTTTTCAATAGTATGCAAGCCTGGGGACGGTGAAGGCCATTATAAAACATCAGTCTTTCATTCCCTGAAGGCTTTCAAGGTTCATTTTGATGTAGGATTTGGATCTTTCTTGTGTTGTTACGTACAACCTCTTTTCACCTTCAGTTTCTCTTCATCTTCAGGCTGTGGGACATTAGCTTCCAGAATATGTTGATATTTAGTAGAATCCAGTGTCCCTCCATCCTCACAGCGTTTCCTGCACCACCGGCTGTCATACAAGCATAATAGATCCACTCCATGCTCAACAGTTGGTGCGACGTTCTTTTCATCAAATGCTGCTTTTTTCTCTCTAAACACTCCTTTAATGATTGTAGCCGAAGATTTACATTTTTACTCCATCTGTTCGCAGTACATGACTCAAAAATGCCTCTACTTAATCTAAATGTTGCTTTGCATGAGTCAAATAACCTGAGACCTCAAAATAAAAACAGTTGTAGTGGACTGACTGAAGTGAAAGGGTGCTTTATGTACATGCCACATTATATTGAATTTTTTCCAAACAAATCATTATCGTGAACTAAAATCACCATCAAAGAAGTGAAAACATGAAGTAAAACGTAATTGAGACAGCCGATGGCAGAAAACCTGCCAGCCACTATAGGTTCTACTACATGCTTGGAAAGGGAGGGGTGAGGGAGGGGAATTCAGTTGCATCTAATCACAGCACTTAAAAAAGATTATGCTGGTTTGTAGTTTGTGTAGTTTGACTAGGGGTTGCACGCAATTCTATACATGAAATTGCCTATATTTGCCTATAGTTAGCAGTCAGGATTCCGAATGGTCATGTAATGCATGCTGGGAATTGTAGTGAAAGAACACAGATTCATTCGTTAGTAATTTTGACAAAAAGAGAGTCACTGTGAGGAATATGGAACGTATTTAGCCCTGGAAGTTTGTGACACTGTGTTACGGCTGCAGGATTACAGTGTTAATCTCTGTTATTAAAGCTGATAATGATGCTGTTCGTGGCCGCTGTTGCTGTAGAGCAGTCATTCCATAAAGGATGTTTGTGTGGAGGGGTCACAGTCCTCAAGCTGTGTCTCTCTGTCCCGTCTCCTGCCAGTTGCCTAGCAACAGTGCCAAGGCTCTTAAAGGGACAACATATGAATACAGCTGGAGAGGGAGAGAGAGAAAAGAGGGAGAGTGAGAGAGAGGTAGAGATGAGGAGGTCAAATCACAGCATTGATTATTCATACTGCCTGTGTTGACATGGATGGTGACATTTTCACAGTGCACAGTATGAGACAGTGGACGTTTGAGAACAAGTGTCCCCTATAAAAAAGATTGAGTATAATGAATTTTTTGATGTGATGCTTGCAAAAATAATCTATTAAAAAAAAAAAGAAAAATCAAACAAAATGAAATAAAATAATATGCCGTCATTATGGACTGCTGTCCAATCAGCTCCTTGTTAGTATGCTGGTTGTTTGACTGCTGTCTAGCATTTCATGCATCATCGCTCCAAAAAGGTAACAGGAGAAAGGAAAAAAACACACTCTACTTTTAATGCAAGTCAATGGAACCGGACTTTTTTCCAAGTCATTACCTTTGGTCAGTTCATCATGAAATTAACACACAATGTAAAGAGCAGCAGGCATTTTCAAATTATGTCAAAAACTGAAAAACAACAAAAGCACTGAGCACACTTGCCCGGAGCGGTGGGCAGCCCTATCCACGGCGCCCGGGGAGCAACTGGGGGGAGCAATTTTCTTCCAAAAGCAGCGATTTAAAAGATTATGTAAGTTGTATATGTCTTAAACAGGCAGATGTGCAAAAGTGCCAGCATATTCACATTTTTGCCCCTAAAAACAAAAAACAGGACTAAAATAATGTGTTCTAAATATAATAATGCTGTGGTTCTACAAGTTATCAATAAAATGGAAGGGATAATCTATAAGCTGCTTAATATATATTTTACTGCCGATTAGCACCCTGATGAGTCTGCTATATGTGCAGAAGCATGTGACAGCAGAGCCTTTTGAAGCTTCAATGAAAATTGAATTCATTGAAACGTCAGTCTTTTAACATCACTGTTCCTGGTAAAACGTTAAAGTGAATAAAACCTGCATCTGTATCTGTCCTGATGTTTAACAGAGTGTGTGCCTGAAGGGAAGATAGAGGAGGGTTAAATCTCATCTCTCACTGATTCAGACCGATTAGTGTGAACTGAATACAAATGTGCTGTTTCACGTGTTAAAGGCAGAAAATAGGATTATCCCCCCACCCCCCCCTCCCCTCGGTCAGGAGGAATGCAGTCGAGTCCGGAGCCCGGAGTGATTTATTTCAGGCATGGCGAATGAATACAGTGTCAAACTGTCTCGTGGAGCTCTGTGACCAAGCATGAAGGATTTGGATAAAGAGAGGTTGAGAGACTGAATGAACAGTTTTTGTGTCATTATTAATATCTGAGGTGAATATGAGCTGCTGACATCATCACACACAGCAGACTTCATATGTTTCATATACATTTTCTATGTATTAGTTACTGTCATAACATCAAAATGATTTGTAAAAGAAGGTGGGGGGGTGGGGGGACTAGGGCTGGGCAATATGACAATATATATTGCTCTCGTCATTCATTATGCCAATACAGTAAAATATGCTTTTTTGAAAATATCTTGTATATCATCAGTAGTCATAAAACACTGGCTATGTTTACATGCAATCTAAAGAAAAATCTGTTTACATGCTCAATACAAGTGATCCAAAATTACGTACATGCGTGAAGATGTGTAGACGTGTCACGATTGGCCCCTCCCAGACCTCCATGTGATTTTGTTTACCTCTGGTCTTGTCCATGTACTTCCTTGTTTTGATTCTTCCCTGTTCTGCCCCCTTGTTTCCAGACTTTGACTTTGATTGTACTCACCTGTGTCTTGTTAACCCTCGTTCTTGTATTTAAGCCCTGTGCTTTCCCTAGTTAAGGGCTGGTCTTTGTATAGTATTTTATAGCCTCCGTTAAATTTTCTAGTCTCTGTCATTGTGTTTAGTGTTCCTTTTCGTCATGTCTGTCCCTCGATCTCTCCATGTTGGCTCTTTGACCCTGGACCTTTTAGACCCTAATTATGGATTTGCCCCTAATAAATCTCACTTCTCTCGCTCCAAAGCATCACAAGACATAACCATGACAAGCATCATGTGAGTCCAGTCAGAGTGAGATGAGCAGCAGTGAGCAGTGCTTCTGATTTAATGGCTATAAAATGATGTCAGACTCAGGAAAACGTCCTTCATATCTAAAGAAGGCCGAGAGGAAGACGTTGAGTTCTGAGACACATAAGATGGACGTCCATCCCACCACCGTACTTAAACTTTCCGATAGGGAATGTAATCAGATACAGGCATTTACGCAGATATTAATGTTCTACTTAACTGATTATTTCCAGGATTACCCACCTCGTTATAGAAACTATATGCTGTATAGCCTCAATCAGGCTAATCTTTTTGGACTTAGGTGCTTACATGTACATATTCTGTTCTGATTGAGATATTAGTTGGATTATTAACAGATTATCAGGCTTCATGTAAGCATGTAAAAACTTTTATTATGAACAGAACAAATTTAGTTCGTTTAATTGGATTTACTTAATCATTGTGATGGCAGTTTTAGATAGTATTTTTTTTAAATGTAGTACTGCTGCCTTTTATTTGTATCTGATGGGGCAGTTTTGGTGTCTACCAGGTCTTCCAGGTGGTTGTTAGGGGCCCCATTTTCTTGGTAGCTTCTAATGAGTTTTTTAAATTCCAATTTGGGAAACTCTGTTATTTTCCTTTGACTTTCTCCTTCATTATCCCAATGGATTATCTTAAATCTAATCTCCTCGCAAATATCTAATGAAAAATTAATAACGTGCCCTTTTTGACTGGAAATTAAATAACTAAAGTGAATTGCTCTCTGGTTTTATTCTGATCTAGTGTATTATATTCTATTGATTTTTACATGCTACTGTGTTTGTCCTCATGTCATGTGCTGCCAAGATCTGGCTTCGAAGATAAAGCCAGATCTGATCCTGGTTCTGAGGCTGTAGAGCCTCCTGAAGGAAGGTGAAGTGTTTCTCATCTGTTCCGCTGATTGCTGTGAGCGTTGAAGCGCTGCTGTTTGACCACAGGATTATAACCCTGTGATGAGCAGCAGATCACAGGGCTGTAAACATCATCATGACATGCATTAGCACGCTGCAGCGATCGCTCAGAGGGCCGAGCTAACATGCAGTTACTCTCACTGTTAAAGCGACAATTCAGCAAAAAATCATGTTTACACAATTTTCCTTTTGGCTTCCGACTCCGTATGACACACCATCTTTCATAAAAATGGACAAAACTCTGGCTTTAGTGAAGTAAGTGGTCCGATTTAGAACCACGAACACTCAAAGAACCCCTTGCATGATTAAAGAGTTCTTTGAAAGTGGTTGTTCAGATTGGTGGAGAATGTGCTGTAGATGGTTCTGTGTAGAACCTTTTTGGAAAAGAGTTCTATGCACCAGCACCAAAAAGCTTGATGTCATAACAATTGAAGAACCCTTTTTGGTACTGTATAGAACCTTTTTCAAAAAAAAGGCTGTATGTAGAACCATATACAACACATTCTCCATAAATCCGAAGAACCGTTTCACCACGCAAAGCACTGCTTAATCATGCAAACGACTCCTTGAGTGTTCATAGGTCTGTATAGAACCGTTTTTCTTTATTAAAGAACCCTTACTTTTTTGAGATTGTATGCTAATGTGCTTCAGTCCATGTTGCTGGATAACAGTGAGTCATACATGGTTAGAAACCAGATAACCGAGTCTATTAGAGATGCTGAACACCTCCACAAGGTTTGAAGCAAGTGTGTGATGATTTAGGCCTGCAGTTAGCATCATGCTAATTAGCCGCTTTATATGTTGCCAAATTAAATAAATGTTAATAAAGAAGTGTGTGTGCATGTGTTTGTGTGTGTGTGCGTGTTTGTGTGTGTGCATGTGTTTGTGTGTGTGCATGTGTGTATATGGAAAGGTTCACAGACTGAAGTATATTCATTCATTAATAGTTACTTGGCCTCTTTTGCTGCCGTAACTGCCTCTACTGTACTGGGAAGGCTTTGCACTAGATGTTGAACATGGCTGTAAGGATTTGATTGAGCATTAGTGAGGTCAGATACTGATGTTGGATGGTCAGTTGGATCACTCCACCTCATTCCAACGGTACTGAAAGGAGCTCCTTCACTCCAGAGAACGCAGTTCCACTGCTCCACAGCTCAGTGCTGGGGAGCTTTATACCCCCTAGGTGACCTTAGGCTGAATGGAACTGGTGTTCAGATCCTCTCAAACCAAATAGTCTTACAGGCTTAACACACACACACACACACACACACACACACACACACACTGTGCTGACGTCACATGATCTGACTGGGAGCCAATCAGTTCTGACACGTGTAACGTTTGATCTAGAACTAAGATCACTGTTGTGTTGATAAGAGTGGACACATGCACACGCACACACACACACACACACACACACACACACACACACACACACATAGACCTCAAATACATAGTCACTGTGTGTGTGTGTGTGTGCTGTGTGCTGTGGTGAAAACAACTGAGGGAAACCTGCGCCAAATAGAGCATTAGGTGCTGCACCTTTAGCCTGGAATAGAAAACACACTGACCTGACCCACACACACCCACGCAGCCCCACACAGTCCCACACACATGAGCGCACAAACACACACACATTCGCACACATGCTCACACACACACACACACACTCGCACACTCGCACACACATTTACATTTACGGCATTTGTCTGACGCTCTTATCCAGAGCGACTTACAATTTGATCATTTGATCACACAGGGAAGCCAAGGTGGTGTTAGGAGTCTTGCCCAAGGACCCTTATTGGTATAGTGTTGGGTGTTTGCCCAGGTGGGGATTGAACCCCAGTCTACAGTGTAGAAGGCAGAGGTGTTACCCACCACACTCACCCACACCCACATACATCCACACAGCCCCACATACACTCGCGCACACACTCACACACGCGTACACACACACACATTCGCACACACACACTCACACACACACACTCACACACACACACACAGACACACTCACGCACACACACTCACTCACATGCGCACACTTACACACACACTTGCACACAATTCACATACACTCACACACACACTTGCACACGCACACACACACACACACACAGTTCAGGGATTCTGACTGAAAAAGTGCTTTGTGGCAAAGGTGGAAAAAACGTTTAACATATAAAACAAAACCCTCAAACTGTGTCTGTATCTTTATGGCTGGTTGCTATAGATACTGAATACAGCAGTGCAGACTCTCTCTACCTCTCTCTCTACCTCTCTCTCTATTGTCAAAGCATTGCAGCAGATAAAATACATAAAATATATATAAAATAAAAAATAAATATAAAATAAAACATATATATATATATGTGTGTGTGTGTGTGTGTGTGTGTGTGTATTTTATGTCTCTGTTCTCTCTCTCTCTATTTTTCTATTTGTCTTTCTTATTCCCTCTTCTCTCATTTTCTCTTTTTGCCTTTTTTCCTTTTTTTCTTTCTCTCCCCTTTTCTCTCTCTCTGTCTTTATCTTTGCCCATTTTCTCTCTCTAACTCTTGCTTTCCCTCTCCCTGTCTCCTCTTTATCTCTTGTCTGTTTTTTTCTTTTAATCTCTTTTTCTCCTTCTCTCTCTTTTGTTTTCTTCCTCTTATTTTCTCTCTGACTCTTTATCTCTCTTCTCTCTCGTTCACTCTCTCTTTTGCTCTCACACTTTTCTCTTTCTCTTTCCTCCTTTTCACTCTCTCTCTCTCTCTCTCTCTCTCTCTCTCTCTCTCTCTCTCTCTCTCTCTCTGTTCGTTTGTCTTTATTGGTATGAATTGTAATGAATAGCTGTTGCCAAAGCAATGAAAGGAATAACGAACACTAAAACTGATAATAATAATAATAATAATAATAATAATAATAATAATAATAATAATGATGATGATGATGATGATGATGATGATAACAGATAATCATAGGCAATAATAGTAGTTAAAACATACAATATAGGCATGGACAGATTCTGTTTATGCCTATGCAACAGTTGTATAACAATAATGATATAATAATAAACAATAATAATAATGTTAGTGTCTCTCTCTGTCTCTCTCTCTCTCTCTCTGTGTCTCTGTCTCTCTCTCTCTCTCTCTCTCTCTCTCTCTCTTCCTGTAATGAACAGCTAAAAGCAATGCTTTGATACTAATAGTGATAATAATGTTATCATTACAGAAGCATTTATTTATAACAATAGTCATATCTCTCTCTCTCTCTGATCCCTCCCTCTCTCTCTCTCTCTCTCTCCCTCCTTTGTGACTCATTCCTCCCTCCTCCAATCCGCTGCTGGTGCAGATGAAGCGAGCGTGCGGGGGTCTGTGTGGAGGAGTGTGCGGCGGAGTGTGCAGTGGAGTGCGCGGTGCGGTTGGGACGGTTCAGGCTGATCTGGAGAACATCGAGCCCATCGACTCCGGAGGAGACACACAGGAGCCCAAAACACCCGCAAAAAACCCTGCTGAGCCTGTTACCATGGATACGTACCGGCCCAAACGACCCACCACCCTCAACCTGTTCCCACAGGTGCCCCGCACTCAGGTAACACGCAGCACCGCTCTGCATACAGAAGGATCTGAATCTGTGTTTCCAGTGAGATGTGTTTGATTTTCATGTTATGCGACTGTTAAGCTGCTGGTATAGTGTAGATTGTATGTGTGAGTGTGTGAGTGTGTGTGTGTGTGTGTGTGTGTGTGTGTGTGTGTGTGTGTGTGTGTGTGTGCTCATGGCTGTGTGAGGCTGTAGAGCTCTAATAAAGTCTGACATGCCTTCACATCTCGCGCTGTCTTTAGGCTGGTGTGTATGTTTGGCTTGACTGTAAAAATAGCTGAGAGAAAAGAATTCCGTCACTGGAACATCATTTCTAGACCGAATGCTATTTTTTCTCCACTTTGAAGAACACAGAGCCAGTTCTTCTACAAGACCTTCAGAAGAACCAGAGAAAAATAAGGCCAACCCACTTTGTGAAGTTTACAAAAACTTTTTGCAACTGAAAGAGCAGAACTATTTATGTTTGGTTCCTAAAGTTGTTGCATATGTGCAAAAACATGTGAGAGATCTAATTATTAACACATATTGAGACTTGCATACATACAAGGCAAGGCAAGTTTATTCATATAGCACCTTTCATACGCTGCTGTCATTCAAAGTGCTTTAAAAATGAGAAAATACAGACTCAGAAAATACAGTTGTTTTGATTTAAAAGAGAACATCATTAAATTAAAAATCACAAATACAACACTGTGCGAAAGTTTTAAAAATCTGAGATAAAAGCTGTTTATCTAGGCAGTGTGCATTTATTCACTCAGAAAAACACTAATATTATAATAACTACCATAACATTAATACAGTAGTGATTTTATGTATGTCAGTGTGTTCACTTAGCCTTTAGTTGCTTTTAGCTACAGCACCAGCTGGAATTCACTACAGCAAACACTAAAACTCGGCTCACTGGTGTCACTCAGTCATTCTAAACTTTTAATATCGAACCACCTTCAGACAGCCTGCACCTGTTTTATTTCATCTTATTTATTCCTAACTTCTATTTCTTGTTTTAGTTCTTCTCTTAATTCTTTATTACTTTTTAACTTATTTTAATTTATTTTTATTATTATTATTATATATTTTTTATTTTATTAATCTCTTATCTTCTTTTGATCTTAATCTCTTAACAATTACACCTGAAGTTTTATTTTTATTATTTTTTTATCTATTTTTATCTTTTTTTCACTCTTTTAAATTTTCTTTTAATTTAAAATGATTAAATATAGATATTATTTTTCTTGTCATGTCAATCCCTGTTTTTGTAAATGCTCGGCTACATTGAAAATGATTGCCTTCAATGTACTTCCGAGTCAGAATAAAGGTTGATTGATTGATTGATTGATTGATTTCCAAACCTTTGCTCAAGGCAGTGCAGTATAAATTGCAGTTATCATCCAGGACCTATTTTGTCTGATCAATGCTTAATTAAATCAGGTGCTGCATTGGAAATGAACAAATGTCAACCAATATAATATAATATAATATAATATAATATAATATAATATAATATAATATAATGTGTAACAATTTATTATTACGTTAATGTAAATACAGTAATATACATTCCAACAAGTGATCATCATCTGCAGAGTTACTGTGATAAATGATATTGAAGTTTTCAGGGTTTGGGCTCTTAGTTAAGGTGAAGTGTGAGCGCAAAGACATTCTACACAGTTATAAGCTTCCAACTTTGTGTCACCAGTTTGGAGAGGAGCCTTTCCTGTTCCAGCGTGACTGAGCCCCTGTGCACAAAGCAGCTCCATAAACACACGGACTGACCAGTTTATGTGGATAAACTCCAGTGGCCTGCACAGAGCCCTGACCTAAACCCCACTCAACACCTTTGGGGTGAACTAGAATGTTGATTGTGAGCCAGACCATCTCGCCCAACACACACATAAGTGTGTGTGTAGTTTGCGACTGTCATGTGGGCAAGCCTTGAGGAGTTTATTGGAGTAATTGGCTGATTTAAACTCGTCTACTGGCAGCCAAACTGCTGTATTAGTGGTGGAGACGGAGGAGACTTCACTCCTCATGACCGTAGTGTGACCTGACAGGCCATCTCACACACAAACACACAGCCACACACACTCACACACACACATATGTATATGTACACGCTCACACTCACACAATAGGTCTCATTGTTTTGTCGCAGGGTGTTGTCTTGCTGGGCTAAACTGGTATCATTTTGATTAATGGGCTTTGTATTGTTTACGATAATTCAGAAATAATATAACGTTTATGTGCTGGAGATTCTCTAATAGGAATCTAGTTTAACTTTAAATCAGGAACTGGGGGGATATACTGTGAGCAAACAGCTGATGTCTCTGGATAACAGAACTTGATGAAAAGGATCTGCTGGTGAAGATGATAGTCCTCACGCTCAGTTTAACCAGTTAAACTGTAAGGGTCTGTATCTGAGTGCACGGTCTCATAACTACAGAATTTACACATTAGATTCATAGTAGATACAGGGAGTGTAACAGTAGGACCGTACTGTATTGTATCGTTTAAAACAAAGCTCTTGATCTGAGGTTGAACAATACTTTCAACAGACTGGAAGAAATAAATTGCACGTTTTAATACCCGGACAGCAAACATTTATTGATCCGCTGTCTTGATAAGGTCAGCACCCCGGTGACCGTACGCCACTGCTGGTCCGTCCTCGGACCAGATTGTTCTCCAGCATACGAGGTCTAACTAGATTTTCACTGCACCTTGACGTTTGCTTTAGAAAAATATGAATGACTAGGTCTAATATAAAATGATTTAGTTGAAAGTAATACTGTGCTAGACTGGCTACAGCTGTATAACCGGCATGACGACTTCTAAAGCTGTGATTAAACCAGTTGGCCTCCTTAAAACCCTCCATCCATCCATCCATCCATCCATCCATCCATCCATCCATCCATCCATCCATTTTCTAAGCCGCTTCTCAGTCAGGGTCGCAGGGGGGTGCTGGAGCCTATCCCAGCGGTCATCAGGCGGAAGGCAAGATACACCCTGGACAGGTCGACAGTCCACCGCCTGAAAACGCTATGCAAAAAGCCAATGGGACACCAGCTTTGCCATCAGCAGGCCAACAGTGGCCCTCTATCCTCTTACGGTCCTGCTTATATTGCATGAGGTGTAATACAGTAATACAAAGATTGTAGAAGCAAGCCGACCGTGATGGCAGAACCCCCCACCCCGCTGGGGCATTAGGTTGGGGCTAACATCTTAGCTGATGACCAGCCTGTTAGCTCATAGCTTGTGGGCACCATGGTACCTCTTGGTACCTCATGGTACCTCAAACATATTAGCTTGTGGCTAGTGTGTTGGTGCATAGTTAACATTTAAATGGTATTCGTAAAATCTGGTAAAAGCGTTCCATATTGTTGACATTCCATGTGTGCTTCCAAGTCAAGAGTCGGAGATGTTGATCCTTCCTGAATCGATATGTCATCTTTGAATCCTGATTATGCATCGTTGGTTTGCAATAACATATCCAGATATTTATTAAGTATTTATTAATCATTTAAGCTTCTTTACCAGAACTTCTCACAGTGAAATGCTGATGTTGATCTCCTATTTTCTCCTGAGGAAACTCAAGAGAAACAATTCAGAAATCAATGATCCTTCACTAGAAGAGTGCTGTGTTGTGCTTCATTCCTCTGAGACATTTTTTCCTCTGGGTTCTGACGTTAACTGCATTCGTTGTCTAGATAAAGCGAAAGTTAGTCATTAATTAGTGTCAGTTGTCAGTAGAGAACTTGAAAATGATTTCATTCTTGCTATTCAAAGATTTCTTTGTGGCTGGCTCAACTCAGACAGCAAGAGGCTAGTGGGCCACTGTTGGCCTGCTGATGTCAAAAGCTGATGACCCACTTTGCTTTTTGCTTAGTGTTTCCAGGGCGGCCTACCGGTGGTTAAGCAGACACCATGTATATATTGGTCCCCTGGCTTGACACCCCATTGACTGTTTACCACTCCTGGTCCACCCTTGGACCACCCAAGTCATTGTCCTGCATACAAGCTCTAACTGGTTTTTAATGTCCCTATACAGATTTTAAAAGCACCGAGACTTTTATTTAGAATAATTCACAAAGTATAGCTAAAGAAAGGAAGGAAGGATAAAATAAGTAAATTGGACTGTGAGTGGAAAATGGGTGATGAGAACACCGGTGGACCACCTGGGAAACGCCGAACAAAATGCCAGTGGACCACCAGCTTTGCCATCAGGCTGATAGTGGTCCACTGTCCTCTTGAGATCAGAGTTAGACAAAAGGCCACTTCACAGTCCAATTTACTCATTTCTTTTGTTGTGCTCTGCAAATTAATAATTTATTTTTTTTAATCCCACAAACTTGGAAATTCCACCCCTGCGTTTAACCCATCCGTGAAGTGAAACACCACATACACTCTAGTGAATACACACACACTAGGGGGCAGTGAGCACACTTGCCCAGAGCGGTGGGCAGCCCTATCCACGGCGCCCGGGGAGCAGTTGGGGGTTAGGTGTCTTGCTCAAGGACACCTCAGTCATGGACTGTCGGCACTGGGGATCAAACCGGCGACCTTCCGGTCACAGGGCCAGTTCCCTGAACTACAGCCCACGACCGACTTTAGTGTCAGTAACAACATTTTCAACAAAATCACTTTATATTAGAACCGGTCGTTAATTTCTCCCAGTTATTTGTGATATTTGTATTAAGTAGTGGCTCTCCAAGCATTGCTGTCACCACCGCACTAACTGGTGGTATGTCAACAATATGGGTGTGGTGGCAGCGCGATGTCAATCAAATACTGAACTGTCTACAGTGCAGCTCACAGTTCATTGGGCATTTATGTCCAGTCTGTAGTCCAGTCTATAGCATTGTGGATTATAAACTTTTTACATCAGGATATAATCTGAGATTACATTACTTAATTTGCATGACTGTGTGTGTGTGTGTGTGTGTGTGTGTGTGTCTGTGTGTGTGTGTGTGTGTGTGTCTGTGTGTGTGTGTGTGTGTGTGTGTGTTTATTCATCATTTAAGCTCTTCAGATAGGCCTGGTCCTATAGTCTAATCCCTAATCTGTGTTAGAGTTCACACTACATGTAAGTGTCCACAGCTGAGATACGCTGCTGTTTCTTAGGGGTTTTCTGTTGAACTGTGTGCTAATGTTACTCAGTGCAGCAGTTTCTGTTAGTGGTGGTTGGCATAACTGATGTAAATATGTTCCCAAAAGTACACATATGACAAAAATACCGAGGTATGCTGCATTTTTCTGCAATAATATCCAATTAATGAGCTGTGGCAAGACAATTCTAGTGTAAGTATCTGAGTAAAAGTGTCCTATTACTAATAAAGCCTAATCTAGACTATCTGATCCATTATTCCATAAGGATGGGTTTAGAATACTTCACTAAATGTATATCCAAACTCATCTCACTGTTTGTATAGCTTATTTTTGAGTGTTTGAAAAAGGCATGTATATTTTGGAGTAAAATAAATAAATAAATTGGGCTTTATTGTGGAATTATTCAAAAAAGGTTTTGGACAGAGCATGCAGTGACTGCAAGTGTTTTCAGTCCCAAACTGCATGGATATGAAGTAAAATGTCTGTTTGTGTTGTTTGAGACTTTTACCACTACATTTCACTTTATAATGCAAGATACTCTGAAGTAGAAACTGGATTTTCCATAAAATATAAAAAAATATGATACTCTTACACAAATAAATCAGTCATAGCGAACCCTTCTGTACATGTCAGCATGTGCTGAGATAAGCGACTTTTATCATGGGCAAATCCAGGGTCACGGTCAAAACGGTCCAGGGTCAATGAGCCAACACGGATAGATCGGGGACCAGACATGACATAAACCAGAATCAAACTAACAACACCAGTACAACCAACAACAAAGACAGATTCAAACAAAGCAAACAAAGACCAGTCACCAGACCGGGGAAAACACAGGGCTTAAATACATAAGGGTAACAAGGGACAGGTGCAAACACAGGGGGAAACAATCAGGGGTGGAGTCATGAAACAAGGGGGCAGGACTAGAAAACCAAAACAAATGCACATGGACAGGACTGGGAGGGGCCAATCGTGACACCTTCCCTAAATCCCACCCTTAAATACATGCAGTTATAGCTTGCTGTGAGTGGGCCCCTGCCGAACAAGCTCTCAGAGTTAAAGGAAATTAAATGTAACGTTGTGTGGAGTCTTTTAGATCAGATAGCCAATATTCTGTATCTCAGTACTTTTATTTTTGACACTTCATATAAAAGCATACATTATTGTATTTTTATTTTGCTAATATTTTACCAAGCATCTCAATTCTGAAGTTTCACATCAAACCACTCTGAATGACAGCGTCTGAATAAGCTAATTATGCAGATGTTTTGGAAAATATTATGTAGTAACTACATAGAAAACAATGCAACAGTCCTGAGTTGTTCTGTTATAGGTTGTAAGTAAGTTGTAAAGCTATATATGTTGTAAGTTATAGGAGTGTTGAATTCAAGTCTAGAGAAGCTGATGGTTCCGCGGAGGTTAAAAGTGAAAACGCATGCAGCAAAAAAAGGCAAGTGACCACAGGTTTCGCACTTTTAGTGACCATAATAAGAAATGTGGTCAATGGCAACAGGCATATATCTACTCCTACAACAAGTTTTCCATCATAGAGAAGAAACATTTACACATTCAGGTGATTCTTTAAGTTTCTTTAAGGTTCTATATAGGCTATAACCACAGAACCCTTAAAGAATCACCTGATGAAGGGTGTAGCACACCTGTAATGCTGTGTGTGTGTGTGTGTGTGTGTGTGTGTGTGTGTGTGAGATGACGCTAAGGCCTCCTCGTTGCCACACACCCACACTCTTCACTTTTCAACGTCATAGATCCTGTTGCCATGGGGATGGACCGCAATCTCCGTCAGTGTTGGCACATGAGAGTGAGTCACCTCAGAGGCAGACTGAGCAGCATCCAGCCTTAACCTAAAAGGCTAATTCCAACATTTTTTTCAACGTTTCTGCGTAATTAAGCAGCTAAGACTTTCAGAAGTACATTCAGAGTGATTTGATGTGAGATACTCCGTTCTAGGGAAACTTACCGAGTCAGAATTGTTCACAGTGGTGGTGACAGGAACCAGGTGTCCATCTCTAAAAGCTCCCTCACAGAAAGTTCCTGCATGAAATGGTTATGAATTCCCTGCCTGATGACTGGGACAGTTTTATGATAGTTTTGAGTTGGAACATTTTGGGCTTAAACTTATGTTTTTACAATGTTTACGGTGGAGGAATACATGCAGGGTGTTGTGAGGTAAAATAATCCCCAAAGAAAACTTACTATTTCAGATTTTCCATCATAAACATTCCATCTAAAACTCAGAAGATACATGCAGGTTCACTGGTGGTCTTGGATAGTACATAAAATGGCTATATTTGTGTTGTGGTCACTGCTAAGGGTTCGTGGGACTGAGGGGTGGTGAGTGGGCAGGTGGGGAGTGTTTGTGGTGGCTGAAGGCCAAAGTGAATGGGAAATTGGGGTGGCAGGGGGCAGTGTGGGCCTATGTGGGCCAAGCGAGTCAACAATTCCCCCTCTGTTGTGGGCTCAAAGGGGGGATGGTGTGAGAGAGAGAGTGAATGTGTGTGAGAGAGAGAAAGAGAGAGAGAGAGAGTCCAGTTCCTTTTAAATGCTGTTCACACAGCCAAAGAGACAAAGGCCTCCAGCACAGAGCTTACACACGGCCCAGTTTCAGTCCAGAGTCCTGAGTTTAGACAAAATCTCTAATTTCTTGCTCTTTAAGTGCTTATTTTTCGCTCATTTTCATCATCTCAATTCTCTCTCCTTTTCTCCCTCTTTTCTCTTTTCTTTGTCTCTCCTCTCTCTCTCTCTCTCTCTCTCTCTCTCTCTCTCTCTCTCTGATCTGCAGGACACGCTGAATAATAACTCTTTTGGGAAGAAGTATAGCTGGCAGGAGAAAGTTTCTCGCTCATCCTCTCCTCTGAAAACAGGTGAGTTTCTGTCTCATCACTCCAGACGCTCCTCTCTCACTGCCTTCAGTGCTGAGACTCAGCTGGAGACGTGGTGTTTGTTCGTTTAGATGGCTGTGCCACTTTCTCAGACTTGCTGTGGATGTTTTGTGTTTGCTGTTGCTGTGGATATAAACCAGTATATACTGTGCAGATGTGCACTGTAAAGATGTAAACTCACAGCAGTAACACGGCTGTAATGTGATCGCCTGTATTCTTTAAATACAACAGATTACTGTAAAAAAAAAAAAAATTCTGGAGACACAGCTGCCAAAAGTGTAGTATTGTAGTGATGGGGGTGGAGCTTCCCAGGATTCCTTGCGGTTTTGTTCACTTTTGTGTGTGTGATTGATATTGTTTCATCTCCAGGTCATTACAGGAGTTATTTCTAACTACACTTGATACATATGAATTCTGTTTATCTCCCTAAACTCATAACACTTTATAGTAGATACTGTTCAGATAGCATACTTAATATTTCATAGCAGATACTGAATAATTCATGTTAGATACTGAAACATTCATAGGAGATCCTAAATAATTCGAAGTTACAGATTAATCCATAGGAAGTAGAATCGGCGCTCGGGGAGGAGTTTGGGGACGACGAAGAGTCATTCATGAATCATTCATATTATATACTGAATAATTTATAGTAGATACTGAATAATTCATAGTAGATCCTAAATATGTAGTAGTAAGTTCATAGTAGTTACAGATTAATTCATAGGACATACTGAAAAATCGGAGAAGATACTGAATAATTTGCAGTAGATGCTGAAAAATTCATAGTGTATACAAAATAATTCATAGTAGATACTAAATAATTCAAAGTGGAGACTGAATTATTCATAACAGGTTGTGTAATAGACTCTGGACTAATTATTCAGCTCCTCTTGCAGGTTAAGAGAAAGTAACCAACTAAAATCTATTGCTGTTTTTATATTTGTGGTGAACACAAATTTAATAATGTCCAGTCCGTGAAATAATTAAATAATTAACATTTAATAATGTCCAGTCCGTGAAATAATTAAATAATTAACATTTAATAATGTCCAGTCAGTGAGTGATTTACTGAGGGATTTGGTGTGTGAGCTGGACTCGGCTCTGGCTGAACTTTCTCCCGTCCTGTTGTGTTTGAGGACAATAGAAGTGCGGCCATGCTCAGCTGGTGAATCAGCACTGTTTCACTCGCTTACAAAAACCATCTGCATGAGCCTCGCCAGACCGGCCGGTGACAATAGCTGAAGACTGGTCAGTCTGCAGAGGATTTATTAGCCAGCTGTTTTCTACCTGAAGTAGTATAGTAACACCTGTCTGTCACTGTAACGAGTGGGACACCTGCAATGAGTGCTGCTGGACGATACCGATGGACAGAAAGAGAGAAAGTTCTTCCGTTTTCCAGTCTCTGTGGAATGTAAGGGTCAGTGTAATCCCGTTGATCTGTACAGAGGATTCGCTGCCTCAGTGATTTTACTGTCTGGTGACTCAGTGACTCTGTGTTTTGTTAAGAGAAGCAGGGCAGAATCAGAGTCAAAGTTTTACCTTCACTGTGTCTGAACCTTCTTACTGTAGCTGACTGTGCTGAAAATGTGAGTAAATGTGTCTGTTATGACTGTATTTAGCCTCACTAACAGTCATTCTGAGAACTCACTGGATGGTGACAGTGTGTTGTTGTGTGAGTATAGTGTGGTATTAGTAGTGTAATTGACTGTAATAGTGCTGTAAGAGAGTCAGTGCTAGACTCATGTTGTGAATACTGCCTTATAACAGACATTCATTCATTTATTTAAGGAGGAGAATTGTGCTTTCAATGGAGATTACAAACTTGGATGGATGGAAGGATAAATGAATGAATGAATGGATAGACAGACAGACATATAGATGGATGGAAGTAGGAATAGATAGATAGACTGATGGATGGATGGGTGGATGGTTGGGATGAATGGACAGATGGATAAATAAACTGATAGATTGATTAATAGACAGATAAATTGACATATGGGTGGATGGATGAAGGGATGGATACATGGATGTATAGATTTACAGAGAGGCAGGTAGGTAAATAGACAGAAAGATTGGTTGATCGACAGATGGAAGGATAGATTGTTGAATGAAAAAATGCATTGCTGAATGGATGGAAGAAAGAATAAGTAGATAATTGGATGGATGGAATAGACAGACAGATAGATGGACAGGACCTCTGTGCAATCTCTGTGTATTTTATACAGCTTGCGGATATTTTAGCCTATTTGCACTTGTTTTACAGGTTTTCCAATGAGGAAAACAAATACTTCTGTGCCAAATGCTGTAAGTTTAGTATGTGATGCGTTTGACGCAGCATTCATGTTAATGTCTTTGTGTATGTCTGTGTTTATTTAGGTGAACTGACCCCTCCTCATGAGCACATCTGCCTGAGTGACGAGGATAAACTCCAGACCCACACCAAAGATTGCGGCACTTCCACAGACGCACCTGTCAGACGCCCCGCCTCTTCCAAGCAGAGCCACGCCCCTGCCCCGCCAGTGGCCCCACCTCCAGCCCCACCCTCCAAGGCCCCTCCAGGTGGAGGTGAGGCGGGGCATCGGGATCGGATTCGTTACCATACGGACGTACGTCTGGAGCCGACGGAGGAGATTTACCTCACCCCGGTCCAGCGAAGCTCTGAGGCTCTAGAGCCAGACAGACCGATGCTAGCTCAGACTGGCCACATGTCAGTTAGCTCAGACAACGAGGGTCCACCTCCTTACCAGCCCCCGTTGTATGAACAGTTGAATCCAGCCATCAGTGAGGTAGAGGAAGAGATGCCTCCTCCTTCTTACGCCTCTTGCATAGCAGCCTCCGCAGCCCTGGACCTCAGCAGCAGAACAACTAGCAGAGGAACAAAGGAACTTGACCTCAGTGACCTTAGCTATGGAGACGGAGGTGCTGGAGAAGCTCGTGCCCAGAGCTTCAGAGACTCTGGAATTTGCCGGACTTCCATAAGCAGCTCTGAGGCCAGCGGGCTGTCATATGACTCAGTCAAATACACACTGGTGGTGGACGAGGACGCTCAGCTGGAGCTGGTCAGTTTGAGACAGTGTTACCATGGGTACAGCGATGACAGCGATTCAGCCACGGTTTATGACAACTGCGTTTCATCACCATACGAATCGGCGCTCGGGGAGGAGTTTGAGGAGGACGAAGAGGAGGAGGTAGGGGCAGGAGTAGGTGGAGTCAGGCGGGAAGCCACTGCCTGTCTCTCAGAAGACTCCACCCCTGAGGCAGACATACCGTTTTCCAGAAAGTTCCTTAACGTCTTCATGAACGGACGCTCGCGCTCTTCCAGTAGGTGCCATTGTTTATTGATTATGGGATTATATTAGTATGGAAGCTAATTCTATATTCACTCAGTAACATCATGGCTGTCATAACAAAATCTTGTATCTCCTAAATGGTAACATTGCAGAGGATGAGAAAACATGCACGTCCTAATCCAATCTATGTACAGAACTGGAGCTGATCCAGGCAGGTGTTAGTGGATCACTTATACCTGCATGCTTGCATATAAGCTAGCCACCAATGTGGAACCCTCAGGGTCTTCTGATTCTTCAGAGAAGGCCTAATGATTTCTGTGACATACATAAAATGTCACTTTTGTTCACTTTTATTTAACAGAATCATCATGCTTGTTGTATTTATGCACTGACGTATCATATATATCATACTAATACTCTTATTTCACTGTTAACTTTTGTTTGGAATTAAAAGGGCGAAATTCTTCAGCTGCCAAATAGAAAATCATCCAATCAGGATTGATTTATCTGTGGTATCTAGATAGATACAGCTGAGCTGCTCTCCAATTGGTTAGGACTTCAGGAGCTGGACCGTAGGCCTTGCACATTAGATCAACAACCAACAAAATTAGGAAATAACAGAATAAACCAAACACGCTTTGATTTGCAATGAGGAGAACAATGGAAAAAAACTCACTCTTGTCTTGCCCGAAGTTCTAGATAACTGTGAATAGACTGTGAATACAATTTATAGTCTAACCAGGTTTGTCATAAGTGGTGATGGGTGGTTCAAATAGATTAACATTAATTAAAGTCTGTTATCAAATCAAACATATTAAAAATTCTAATATATTTCATATTATATACTATATTGCCAAAAGTGTTCGATGCCTTCACACACATATGAACTTGAGTGAGATCCAATTCTTAATCCATAGGGTTTAATATGATGTCGACCCACCCTTTGCAGCTATAACAGCTTCAATTCTTCTGGGAAGCATTTCCACAAGGGTTAGGAGTGTTTATGGGTATTTTTCACCGTTCTTCCAGAAGCGTATTTGTGAGGTCAGACACTGATGTTGGACGAGAAGGCCTGGCTCACAGTCTCCGCTCTAGTTCATCCCAAAGGTGCTCTATCGGGTTGAGGTCAGGACTCTGTGCAGGCCAGTCAAGTTCTTCCACACCAAACTGGCTCATCCGTGTCTTTATGGACCTGCTTTGTGCACTGGTGTGCAGTCATGTTGGAACAGGAAGGGGCCATCCCCAAACTGTTCCCACAAAGTTGGGAGCAGGAAATTGTCCAAAATCTCTTGGTACTGAAGCTTTGAGTTCCTTTCCCTGGAACTAAGGGGACGAGCCCAACTCCTAAAAAAAACCCCGCACCATGATCCCCCCTCCACCAAACTTTAAACTCAATGCAGTCAGACAAGTACCGTCTCCTGGCAACCGCCAAACCAAGACTTGTCCATCGGATTCCCAGATGGAGAAGCGTGATTGGTCACTCCAGAGAACACGTCTCCACTGCTCTAGAGTCCAGTGGCGGCGCTTTACTCCACTGCATTCCACGCTTTGCATTGCGCTTGGTGATGTAAGGCTTGGATGCAGCTGCTCGGCCATGGAAACCCATTCCATGAAGCTCTCTACGCTGTTCTTGAGCTGATCTGAAGGCCACATGAAGTTTGGAGGTCTGTAGTGATTGACTCTGTAGAAAGTTGGTGACCTCTGCGCACTATGCCCCTCAGCATCCGCTGACCGCTCTGTCATTTTACGTGGCCGACCACTTCGTGGCTGAGCTGCTGTCGTTCCCAATCGCTTCCACTTTGTTATAATCCCACTGACAGTGGACTGTGGAATATTTAGTAGTGAGGAAATTTCACGACTGGACTTGCTGCACAGGTGGCGTCCGATCACGGCACCACGCTGGAATTCACTGAGCTCCTGAGAGTGACCCATTCTTTCACTAATGTCTGTAGAAGCAGTCTGCAGGCCTAGGGGCTCGGCTTTATACACCTGTGGCCGTGGAAGTGATTGGAACTCCTGAATTCAATGATTTGGATGGATGAGTGAGGACTTTGGCAATATAGTGTACATTACAGTCAGTTACAAGCTTCAAATAAAACATATGGAAGGTATTTTACAAGCCTTGAATATCTGCGTTTAATCTAGAATGGCCAGAAAATGTTCTTGTGCACTGTTGTTAGCTTAGTGCTAACATACTACAAAAATCCCATAGGGGTGCAACAACAAGATTTTATTCCAGATTTTGGGAAATTTCTACCGATCCATTCATCATAAAATATTCACACAGTATAAAAGGCAGCTGCTTATAAAAATGTGCTGCTTATAAAAAAAGAACAGAAACATGTCGAGACCCGATTACTGAAGTTTTGTTATTGCTTTTGAGGTGCAGTAACATTGGCTTTAAGAGCTTGTTAAAATCATGCAGCATAATGTGACTCAGCCGTGCATGATAATTTAACAGTTTACTTTTCAGTGCTGCCCCTCGAAATGACTGCGAGGGGTCTGCCAGTCCAGCATACTTACTACTGAAACGGCTCAGATGGAAAACTCTCATCCATCGTATTTAAGCACGAGTCTCATATGATGTCCGTTTCAAAAACTGGAATTTAACAACCCGATGAGTCCTCAGAGCGAATCCGACCCATTTTCCCCCTCTTACCCCAACTGGAGCCGTTCAGCCAAGACATGTTTGGGATCTGAAATTCGCTTCTTAATTTAATTTAATTTAAGTGACCCTTATTAGTCCCACAATGGGGAAATTCCACCTCCGCATTTAACCCATCCGTGAAGTGAAACACCACATACACACTAGTGAGCACACACACACTAGGGGGCAGTGAGCACTCTTGCCCGGAGTGGTGGGCAGCCCCATCCGCAGCGCCCAGGGAGCAGTTGGGGGTTAGGTGTCTTGCTCAAGGACACCTCAGTCATGTGCTGTCGGCTCTGGGGATCGAACCGGCGGCCTTCCGGTCACAAGGCTGGATCCCTAACCTCCAGCCCACGACTGCCCCAAGTTAAGTTTTAGCACCTGAGCTAGGAGGCTAATATTGCCAATCAGTAATCAATGCCTGCCAGCAATTAGCATGGTGCTACCTGCATGCCTAAATCCTTACACGTATGCCTCAAACCGTGTTTGATCCACTGTTGTCTGTGAACATGGACAAAGGGTATTTTTAGTTAGGCGCCACACTTTCGCCAGCTTTGGATTTTTGGATTAACGGGGTACATTAGCCTTGTTGCTACAGTGCAAACACTAAAGACGTAAAACGTAAGACAACATGCCAGACTTGGCTGATCGAGTACATTTGGGTGGAGTAGGATGGATGGAGACGGGAATTGGATGTTTGGTTAGCCATTCATAGTATTTGATTGCATCATTAACAATGGCACCATGTTGAAAGAAGGGCTGTAACCCTGTGCTCTGTTCAAACTCGTCTCATCATCGTTACCAGACGTGGTTTATGATGAGCTGGCCGCTTCCTATTTCCCCCGTTATATCAAAAACCGTACTGCAAAACGGCAGAAGGGAATGGGAGTAAATGGAGCTTAAGTGACTGACAATAAGTCAAAGTATTTTCTGATCACTTGCCTAAACTTTCCTTCAGAACGTAGGATATGTTTCATTAAAAAAACAAAGAAAATTTTATTTTTTTCCACAGTAAATGGGTTTTGGGCAGCAGGACGCTAACATTACTGCTAGTGAGTGCTGATTGGTTGGTGAGCAGGACAGCTTTTTGGCCGTTCGCGCTCACAGATGTATCGAGTGTACATGAGGCACCGTTTTAAACACCTATAAATCTAATTTAAAAGCTCTTAAATATATATTTTTCACTTTTCATGCAATTCAGTGTTCATGAAGTGATTATATTCTTTTACATTAAACATGTTTAAGCATTTATATACTATGATTTTGCTCAAATGCAAATGAACTCAGGCGCTCCCTCTAGTGTCTGAAAAACCCAGACGACGTGACAGAAAGGAGATTCTCCTCTCTACAGGTTCTCTGGCGTCACTGCAGATAGAGCCCTGTGAGTGGGTTGAAACAAAGCAAAATAGACCAGAGTGACCACAAAAACATGAGAAAATACCGTGCACACTTTAGACGTGTCTCCAGAAAACAATACGAGGACAAGATTACCTCTATGGAAACACATTTATGGAAATTTGCAGTTTATTCTGAAATGTTATTCTGAAATGAACCAAATATATTTCAAAATAGATTTATTTTAAAATGTATGAAGAAATGTGCCATGCAAAAACAAAAATGTGTGTAGATGTGTTTATCAAATACCTTTGAAAATGTATGAAAGCTTTGACATGACAAAGGCGAGTGTTGTAGGTATTGATACTCTTTGAAAATGCTGTTATGATTCGATATCTTGTTTATTTGAAATGCATTGTGTGTGAGTGTCTGGCTGCATACGTACCTGGTTAATGTAAGTCAGCACTGTTTAGTTACATCTATAAACTTTATTACATACAGCTGAACTAATATAATAACAAGTCCAAATAAATAGATTTTAAAAATTTATTTAACATATACATCTTTGGGCCATTCTCATATATTCCGTCCATGTTCTAAGCCGATTCTCCATCAGGGTCGTGGGGGGGTGCTGGAGCCTATCCCAGCGGTCATTGGGCAGAAGGCAGGATACACCCTGGACAGGTCAGCAGTCCATCGCAGGGCAGACAGACAGACACAGACAGTCACTCACACCCAGGGGCAATTTAGCATGTCCAATTGGCCTGACTGCATGTCAGGACTGTGGGAGGAAACCGGAGAACCCGGAGGAACCCCACGCAGACACGGGGAGAACATGCAAACTCCACACAGAGAGGACCCCGGTCGCCCGGCCATTCTCATATATTGCAAAAATATATTTGATATATACATTTGGATTATATCCTTTCTATATGTGTAGCCTAATTGGTGGGCGGGATCTGTTTAACCTGCTCAAAACTAAAAGGCTACCAAAACTGCCAAAGCTCTTAATCAATAAACGCAGTTAAGCCAGCTTCTTATTCAAATTGTTTCTGTTTGCCTGCTAAGCAAGATTAACCTAATTAGAGAGAAAACACAGATTTAGGCTCCCTGAGTCTTTAAACTTTCACTCAGTGATGTTTAACCAGCAGCACAGCTGAGCTATAATCAGACACTGGAGCTGCTGGACGTGTCTCACTGGCTAATTGATTGCTGCATCCCAAACCACACACTTCTGTACTTAAGTGATACTTTTTAATCCCACAACCAGGGAAATTCCACCCTCGCATTTAACCCATCCGTGAAGTGAAACACCCCACACACACACACACACACACATACACACACACACACACACACACACACACACACACACACACACACACACACACACACACACACACACACACACACACACAAGGGGGCAGTGAGCACCCTTGCCTATCCAGCAATTGGGGATTAGGTGTCTTGCTCAAGGACACCTCAGTCATGGACTGTCGGCACTTTGGTTTGAACCAACAACCTTCCAGTCACAGGGCCAGTTCCCTGACCTCCAGCCCACGACGGCCCCCACCAACTACACTAACAAGTGCACTTCTAATGCTACTGCACTGTTTTTACATAATATTCAGTTTGGGACGCAGCATTAATAATGAAGTGGGAATATTAGATTTCAGCTTTTACTACAGCAACAAATCAAATAAAATCATGGCAATGCACTGATTCTGTGCAAACTCCTACCATTTTGGTTGCTAACTTCAGGTTCATGCGGCAGGGCTGAGGCTCTTAATAATGAGTAAACAAAGCCATAACTGACCCAGCAGAGGCAGTACAACACATTTTTAATCACTATAAAAAGATTTTAAGAACATTAACCAGTGTATTTGAGCTTACTGATTTGATTTCATTTGATTTAAGGTTGTAATGATGACAAATTAAAGCTAAACTCTACACAGCTGACATTCCCTGCTGAGTTATTATTTTATGTTACTAGCTCACTAAATAATATGCAAAAAATAGCACATACACCATTAGAAGTGCACTCATTAGTGAAGTAGGTGAAACACAGAAATGTGTGGTTTGTTAGCTGCTCATTTAAACACCTCCAAAAGACAATCTGAGGTGTTTGTTGATTAAGGAGCATTTATTGAGGTAAATTAATGCATTTATTCGGCTAAATTAATGTATATATTGAGATAAGCCGATGTTAGCTGTGTATTTGCCAACTTTCAAAATTCATTCCACATTTAAGGTGCCTCAGTGTAACTGAAGCATCATTTAAGGTGGAGCGGAAAATTCAAATGAGAAGCTGGTAAATAAGAAACTGACTTCAGCTTTACATCTGTGTGTTTGAGTTTATTGTTTAAGAGCCACTTTAATGAATTTATTTGAAGTTTAACATATGATGCACTGTATCGTTCTGTACTCTGGAGCTCTGCAGGCTACACCAATCCACTCCACCGATCGATCTAATCCTCTGGTAGTGTTTTCTGGAGATGCATCTAAAACATCTACGTGTATTTAAATCTTTTTTTTGGTCATTCTGGTGTATTTTGCTTAATGTTTGTCCACCTGCAGAGCTGTATCTGTAGTAATGGTGATGAGATGAGCTCTATCAGGGCACAGTCAGTGTTACAGCTCGCCTACCAACAAAGCGGCATGGTCTTCTTAATGATGTTATTGACTAATAAAACAATAATCCTAATATAGTGGTTCATATGCTTTAACATTTGTCTTTTAAACTGAGTCCCTACCCAAAATGCATGTTTTACTGTCTTTGCTGGATCAGAAGTGGTTTTATTATTTTATAAACCGTGATAACGCTGCCAAATTAAATGAACTAAGTTGCGTACCAAAACGGTCACAGCATGATTGCGTGACATCATCAAAACACCGTAAATCAGTTTAAGAACGAAATCACTGACACGGTCTCCTCTTGCAAAGCTGACCTCTGAACTCTCCTGTCACAGTTTCATGAGAGTAAATTCCATTGAAGCCCAGAGATAAGCTGGAGGTCTCTTTTTGGACCTTTGTTGGGATTAGATGCTCACACGGAAGCCAACTGTGACATTTCAGTATCTCTCCATTCAAGTCGCTTTGCAGAAGACCTGATATCTAATTACTGTGGCAGTCCCAGCTGTGGGACACATTCACATTCAGCCTCTGGCTCGGCTCTAAGCTCTAAACACATTCCAACTACAGTGCTGTCAGTTATATTCATCCTTTTTATCGACATGGAGCGATAATGAGTTTCTACTTAGGCCTTATTGCCACATCGCAACACCTGCCTCATGGCAGAAAATAGTTAAGCATAAGATGAATGTTGAGTGTTTTACTATTACTTTGTTCTTTTTTTCATTGGGTTTTCACTGAGATAAAAGCTGTTGAAACTGAAGCGGTCACCTTCAAGGAGAGCTGCTGTTTGGGATACCGTGTCCTAACCCGCTTTCATATATATTTCAGCTATAAAAATACCTAGAAGGAGAAAATTTGTGAACCAGCTTTAAGTTGCTTTATAATCCAAATAGTTGCTAAGATGGTCCAAGACTGTTGTTATGGTATCTATATTGGTTGCTATGGTGTTGCTGTATTATCTGATGCAGTTGCTGAGGTGTTCCCTGCTATGCAGGATATGCCCGCAAGGTTGGTGACCAGCATATGTTGTGTTTTGGATGCTGGTATGCTGGTCAACCAGCACTGGACCAGCACAAAGCAGCATAAATCTACGCTGTTTTTTCTAGCAGGGTTGCAGGGATGCTATCCAAGGTAGTTAGTTGCTAAAGTGTAGCTACACTATTGCTATGGTAACCCTGATGGTTGTTAAAGTTTTGCTAGGCTATCCTGTTTGCCGAGGTACACTATATTTCCAAAAGTTTTCACTCATCCATCCAAATCATTGAATTCAGGTGTTCCAGTCACTTCCATGGCCACAGGTGTATAAAGCCGATGCCCCTAGGCCTGCAGACTGCTTCTACAGACATTAGTGAAAGAATGGGTCGCTCTCAGGAGCTCAGTGAATTCCAGCGTGGTGCCGTGATCGGACGCCACCTGTGCAGCAAGTCCAGTCGTGAAATTTCCTCACTACTAAATATTCCACAGTCCACTGTCAGTGGGATTATAACAAAGTGGAAGCGATTGGGAATGACAGCAACTCAGCCACGAAGTGGTCGGCCACGTAAAATGACAGAGCCGGGTCAGCGGATGCTGAGGGTCATAGTGCGCAGAGGTCACCGACTTTCTGCAGAGTCAATCACTACAGACCTCCAAACTTCATGTGGTCTTCAGATCAGCTCAAGAACAACGTAGAGAGCTTCATGGAATGGGTTTCCATGGCTGATCAGCTGCATCCAAGCCTTACATCACCAAGTGCAATGCAAAGCGTGGAATGCAGTGGTGTAAAGCGCCGCCACTGGACTCTAGAGCAGTGGAGACGTGTTCTCTGGAGTGACCAATCACGCTTCTGCATATGACAAACTGATGGGCATGTCTGGGTTTGGCGGTTGCCAGGAGACGGTACTTGTCTGACTGCATTGTGCCGAGTGTAAAGTTTGGTGGAGGGGGGATCATGGTGTGGGGCTGTTTTTCAGGAGTTGGGCTCGGCCCCTTAGTTCCAGTGAAAGGAACTCTTAAAGCTTCAGCACCAAGAGATTTTGGACTATTTCATGCTGAATCTCTGTCTGTGTTGTTTGGATGTTTATGCCTGTGTTCATTTTGTCGTGTCTGTCTCTCCTGCTCTCCGTATTGGCTATTTGAACCTGGACCGTTTAGACTATGACCCTGGATTTGCTCATAATAAATCTCGCTTATCTCAGCATGTGCGTCTGCCTCCTCGCTCCCCGTTACATTTGGGCTCTATTGATTGGAGAGTGAACAGAACTTGGGTAACAAAGGTTACAGACTGCGGTGTGTTTTTCCATGATATGGGCCATTTAAATGGATCTGCTGCTGGGGTAACAGTTTGTCATTCTTCTATTAAACCCGTCCCTCTTTTTTTCTCGTAGGTGCAGAGTCGTTCGGTTTGTTCTCCTGTGTTATAAATGGAGAAGAGAGGGATCAGAGCCACAGAGCTGTATACAGGTGAGGTATCCGTTATTAAGTGTTGGTTAGATTTATGCAACCGTGACATTAGGAGAAAATAATGTTTTCTACTCAACTTGCATGCATTATCTGCAAAATCCCCCACAGATCCTAGTTCTAACCACAATTTGCCACACCTGCTTGAGCTAATCTAAGTCCCCGATTGGCTGGATCAGATGTATTAGAGTTAAGAAAGGGGCGGGGCAGCTTGTAGCAGCTTGGATACAGGTTGGGTCTAAACTCTACAGGAAGGCAGCTGTCCAGGACCTGGTTTGGAAACCACTGGTGTAGAGTAAAGAACCTGATGTGAAAATGTAGTGAGTAGGAAGTACAGACTTCTCTTTTAAAATGTAGTGATTAAAAGTAAAAAAGTAACAAAAGTACTTGAGTAAAGTACAGATACTTAAAAAAGTTGTCACAAGAAGAACTACATAGACTAACGCTTAGCTAATACACATTTCTAAGCTATAGCATAAGGCTGCACTCAACAGAACAACATATTTTAAAGAGTCAGTTGTAGTTTTGATGCTGTGGTAAAATATCCTAGTTCCAATAGTGCTGCATACCACACTCTTAAAAACAATGGTTCTTTAGAGGTTCCTTAGTAAAGGCAATGGCTACATATAAATCATGAACACTCAATGAACCATTTGCATGATTAAAGGGTTCTTTGTGTGGTGAATGTTCTTCAGATGAATGGAAAATGTGTTGTACATGATTCTGTATAGCACCAAAAAGGGTTCTGCTATTGTTACAATGTCCAGCTTGTATACAATAGAACCCCTTTGGGTGCTATATAGAACTGTTTTCCAAAAAAGGTTCAATTTAGAACCATTGTACTGCACTTTCTCCATCAATCTGGAGAACAGTTTCACCATAAAGAAACATTTAAGCATGCAAATTGTTCTTTGCGTGATCATGTTTCTACGTAGAACCTTTGTCTTTACTAAAGAACCCTTAAAGGACCATACGTTTAGGGTGATTTCATTTCTGCTAGTAGTGAGTGGAGTCGTAAGTCGGAGTGGAGGTGTGTGATTCGTGTGATATGACTTATGCTTGCCTGTCTGCTCTCCTGACCTGGTTATAGATTTGTTCCTCGGCATGAGGACGAGCTGGAGATGGAGGTGGACGACCCCCTGCTGGTGGAGGTCCAGGCGGAGGATTATTGGTATGAAGGCTATAACATGCGGACGGGAGCGCGAGGAATATTCCCTGCTTACTACGCCATCGAGGTCACCAAGGAGCCAGAGCAGATTAAAGGTGGTTAAAATTCAGCGTAGAGATTTCTGAAACAAAATCAAGTTCATTCACAATAAACTTTGACATGTTTTAGGAGTCATTCTCAGTGTTTGACCACAGCATGACACAGTTAACGTCCTCAAACTGCACCTTCTCTACAAACGCAGATTAATCCCTATGCATGCATGTGCCTGTGTAAACATAAGTTAGATTATGCGTCACCAACATAATTATAATATCTGTTATATAGGTAAATAGTGCATGTTCAGTTGAGTTACAGTGGGTTATAGTATAGTCGTAGTAATCATTGTGGTGAAAATAACAATGGTCGTTATATCATATATCTTCTCTAAGTAACTGTAAACATCTACATTACTGTAAACGTACAAAATATCATCCTTTTTCAGGGACAATATGCAGAATTTCTGCTTTGGAATGTTAATTTTTTCACACGTAGACATTGAATAATCCATAGTAGATACAGAATAATTCAAAGTGTTCCCACTTTGATGGATAATTCATAGTAGACACTAATAATTTGTAGTAAATACTGAATTATTCATAGTATGTAATGAATAATTCATAGGGGTTACTATATATTCCTTATCAGATACTGAATAATTCATAGTAGAAGCTGAAAAATTCATAGTTACTTAATTATTCACGTTAGATACTGAATACTTCATAGTAGATGTTGCATCATTCATAGGAGATACTAAATAATTCATAATTACTTAATTATTCACGTTAGATACTGAATACTTCATGTAGATGTTGCATCATTCGTAGGAGATACTAAATAATTCATAATTACTTAATTATTCACGTTAGATACTGAATACTTCATAGTAGATGTTGCATCATTCATAGGAGATACTAAATAATTCATAATTACTTAATTATTCACGTTAGATACTGAATACTTCATAGTAGATGTTGCATCATTCATAGGAGATACTAAATAATTCATAATTACTTAATTATTCACATTAGATACTGAATACTTCATAGTAGATGTTGCATCATTCATAGGAGATACTAAATAATTCATAATTACTTAATTATTCACATTAGATACTGAATACTTCATAGTAGATGTTGCATCATTCATAGGAGATACTAAATAATTCATAATTACTTAATTATTCACATTAGATACTGAATACTTCATAGTAGATGTTGCATCATTCATAGGAGATACTAAATAATTCATAATTACTTAATTATTCACGTTAGATACTGAATACTTCATAGTAGATGTTGCATCATTCATAGGAGATACTAAATAATTCATAATTACTTAATTATTCACATTAGATACTGAATACTTCATAGTAGATGTTGCATCATTCATAGGAGATACTAAATAATTCATAATTACTTAATTATTCACGTTAGATACTGAATACTTCATAGTAGATGTTGCATCATTCATAGGAGATACTAAATAATTCATAATTACTTAATTATTCACATTAGATACTGAATACTTCATAGTAGATGTTGCATCATTCATAGGAGATACTAAATAATTCATAATTACTTAATTATTCACGTTAGATACTGAATACTTCATAGTAGATGTTGCATCATTCATAGGAGATACTAAATAATTCATAATTACTTAATTATTCACATTAGATACTGAATAATTCATAGTAGATAATAACTAATTCATAATAGTTACTTAATAATTCACATTACATACTGAATAATTCATAGTAGATACTACATAATTCATAGAAGTTACTTAATTATTCATAGTAGACACTGAATCATTTAAAGTAGCCAATGAATAAACTGCAGATACTGAATTTTAAGTCTTCAGATAAATAACTAAATAATAAGCCTTGTGTTAACACTGGGGTGTAAATTAAAGTGTATTTCATAACTGTGAGCTCTGTTTTCTGCAGTGAGAAGTGAGGACTGGCTGGAGAGCTACAGGCTGAAATTCCTCGGCTCTGTTCAGGTGCCCTATCACAAAGGAAACGATGTGCTGTGCGCAGCCATGCAGAAGGTACGTACAGAGCTCAAAGGGACGTTTGGTTTTCACGTTTTTCTTCAATGACATATTTAGTAATTGTAATAATAGTACACGTAACTAAGAGTACCTGAGAGTACAGGTATGTTTTTATTGGAGTTTGTTTTTAAGAGAAGAAGCAGGAAATGCGCAGCAGGAGAGTCGGTGCCAGGATGCGTACTGTGGATGTAAAAGTTGTGATGAATAAAATCCTAAATGAAAATATGAGTAAACCCCTCTCTGCGTTCCTAAAGGAAGGGTGTTTGTGTTTGCCCCCCAGATCGCCACCAATAGAAGAATGACTCTGCAGTATAACCCCCCCTCATCCTGCATCCTGGAGATCAACATGAAAGGAGTGAAGCTGGTGGTGCAGGACGATTTTACCGCTTACGACAGAGTACGGCTTCACCTTTCTTGAATCGTAGAGCTCTGTAGTCGGTGTCATGCATAACAGCAACTCCAGGTCTAAGCTGAATTGATCTGTGGCTCAAATGATGGATTTGTAAGAAGCGCTTCTGTCACGCCCTGGGGTTAATAAAATAAGTTCCTCTTGTGGAGGGACTGAATCCCACACTCTGAACTGTGAGGTGGTTCAGCTGTCAAAATGTCAAATGACTTCGCACGAAAGTAATTCTGCCATTGATGGTATTGTAATGACGTCGCAATCACGTTTTGGTTGGCGACTTCAAGTTAGTTTAGCAGCGTGTTGTAGTCATGGCGACCCCTGGTTCCTATCACCATCACTGTAAAGAAATCTGAACCATTTCACACCAAACCCACTCAGAATCACTCAGTTTACACCTCACACACTGAGTTATACAGAAAGTTTGAAAAACTGGTCAATTCCTCTTTAACCCGTCATGCAGGATTTCAGTAGCTCTGTCACCCCCTAGTGGCTGATAGTGGCTGGGAAGTTGCAACCTACAAATCTCACCATTATTATGTGAAAGTTTGAGTCTGGAACCATTTAGAACTTCTTCAGCTTCAGTTGCACGGACGATGCTGAAGTTTTGGTGCTTTAAAATATTGAATAATGTTTACATTTTTTTTAGTGTGCTGGACAAAAAGCGTTTCATGATTTTTAATGATCTCAAAGATAAGTCATATTTTATTATTTACAATTACTAGTTCAACATTCTACATCAGGTAGAAAGAGAGGTCATAAGAGGTATTAAGGCAGCTTAATCCTTTCTGCTAGGTTCAACAATAATTTTGTTAAAGATGGGGCGTAAAACATGAAAGTAGCGCTCCAACTGCACATGTGGAAGCCATAGTTAGTCATGTAATCACAAGATTTCCTGCTTACCTTGATTTCCTGCTTACCTATGATCGATCCGGGTCACTGATATGCAACTGAATCAGTGTCCTGTTGTCTAGTAGCAGCAGCGCTGGGTGGACGTGCCAGCCTGTACCTGCAAATATGTGTTTAGAGGTGTTCTTTGTGTCTGTTCACAGAGCAGCCAGTGTAGTCACTTCTTCCAGCTGAAAAACATCTCCTTCTGCGGATACCATCCCAAAAACAGCAAGTAAGTGAAAGATGCCTGATGTCCGTCAGCTGAATCAGCTTTTTACACCCACAGCCACCAGAGACGAGCAGAGTGAACGAACTTCTCATCTCTCCACAGATACTTTGGCTTCATCACAAAACACCCAGCAGATCAGAGATTCGCCTGCCACGTCTTTGTGTCCGAGAACTCCACGAAGCACCTTGCTGAAGCTGTAGGGTGAGTGCAGAGAGCGAGTGGCGTTTCTTCTGCTGGTGAAAATATGGGAAAGCTTGTGAAGCTCCGCATGGAGTCTGTTTGCAGAGAAAGTCCTGCCAGAGAACTTGGGTCGTCGTGGGAATTTGGAGCATTTGAGTAAAATCACAGTTTATAAATGCTTAAACATTTTAATATAAAGGAATGCATTGGTTTCCTGAACACACACATTTTCTAAGCCACATTTCCTGAACACAAACGTTTTAACACTGCTGTTATATGTTTAAGAGCTTTTAAACTCGTTTTAGAAGTTTAAAACGGCCTCATGTACGTTCATGAAGTCAGTGAGCTGCTCCAACCAATCAGCACTCAGAAGCAGGAATGTTGGCGTTCTGCCGCTCAAAATCTGATGCTGTAGATAAAAGGAAACATACATTTTAGTGAAATGCGCTCATGGGCGCCCCCTGGCGCGTGCTGTTTACACCGCGAGCAGAAAAAGCCCCCTATTGTTGTGGAGATCTGCACAAATGCAGCAGCCAGAACAACCCAAAAAAGACGTTTTTATGCGTTACTGATACAAATGATACAAATTGCTTTTAAGAAAAACTTTTCTTTAAAGGTTCTTTAATAAAGAAAAAGGGTTCTATAAAGAGCCATGAACACTTAACGAGCCCGATGCATGATTAAAGAGTCATGAAAGCGATCTTCAGCTGGATGGAGAATGTGTTGTGTATATAGAACCTGTTTGAAGTGTTCCTCTACTAATGCCAAGCTTGGATACAACAGAAGAACCCTTTTCTTACATAGAACCCTTTTCAAAAAGGTTCTGCATAGAACCATCTACCCGTTCACAATGCGAAGAACCGTTTAATCACGCAAATGACTCCTTGAGTGTTCATGGCTCTATATAGAATCACTTTCTTGACTTAAAACTACTGAATAGCCGTGTTTGAGTGTTTATTTATTGTGTGTTTATTGAGTTTATTGTATTCTGGTCTCTCCTCATTCAGAGAGAGGGGAGTCTGGTCTTGTATAAGTGGAAATAGCTGAAAAGAGGGATTGCGAGGATGAGCAGACTTTGTTTTAACTCTTAGCAAACGTTAAAATAAGATTTCCATGAAACCGATTCAATGTCAGGTTGAAGAAGCAGAGCAGCATTCATATAAAAGGAATAGCTCAGTGAGAAATGACAGGTACCCCAGATGCAGTCAGTCCACCAGGACGTGTTTGGTGGCTGAAGTTAACTAGATTTGGAAGCTTATTTATTAAATCCCTGGAAGTCCATTTGACATTTATGTGGTATTATCTATAAAGTGGGTCATAATTCATGTTTACATGACTATTTCCAACCTCCCTTTACATCTTACAACTACACAGGCTGTTTTTCTTACTGTGCCTTTATGACTAATATATGTAAATGAGCTCTCTAGATTGGCTGCCTCATTTAAAGAGCACTCGGAGCAGTAACGCATGTTATCAATATATAAGTGTGAGTGGGTGGAGCTAAACTGCTTTTAATCCCACAAACGGGGAAATTCCACCTCCACGTTTAACCCATCCGTGAAGTGAAACACCACATACACACTAGTGAATACACACACTAGGGGGCAGTGAGCACACTTGCCTGGAGCGGTGGGCAGCCCTATCCACAGCGCCCGGGGAGCAGTTGGGGGTTAGGTGTCTTGCTCAAGGACACCTCAGTCATGGACTGTCGGTGCTGGGGATCAAACCAGCAACCTTCCGGTCACAGGGCCAGTTCCCTGACCTCCAGCCCACCTATAGGCTGAATCAGTGATTGTATTTAAGTGGGCTGGTTTTTGTAACTTCACAGACAGTGAATTCAAAACAGACCGTTTTTGCAGCTTAGTTTCGTTAAAAGTCGTTAAAATGTACCTGTTATTAAATATTTCAGAAATATTAAATTCATTGCTTTTCCTTAATATGGGCCCTTTAATTAACTTCTAGTAGACTTGATTGTGGTTTCTGACACTGTATCACACTATACACTTTACATTATATGTAAACATGGTCTAAAGTACATTTGCATAGCTAAACACAGTAGCAGTCGTATTGAAGTCTGCTGAGTAAAGTATTTAAAGAGTAAAATTGTGTACACTTTTAAAGATATTTGCCAAATTATTCCTTGCATTTTAAATCAGAAACTGAATGGAAAAAACTGACGGAAGTGCTGGAACATTCCTTTAATGGTAACGTTTTTGAGGGATTAGAGAGAGGAAACATTTTTTTTTCTGTGAACAACAATGTTGGCAAAAGAGAGTTGGGTGTGTGATGTTTAAAGAATCTTCACATAAGGATTCTATGAAAGGTTCTGACTTAAGGGTCCTGCTAGAACCTTCACATTAGTTCTTTAAACTTCAAAAAGGTTCACCACACTCACACATCTCATTAAAAACAAGGTTCTCTACAGAGCCGTCCATTGAAAGTGTGTAACAGACTGTGCTCTATCATTGCGATGCTCAAAAAGATCAAGTGGTCTTTAGTAAAGGCGATAATTCTGTTTAGAACCATGCCCTCTATACGGACATAGTTCTGGGCATAGTGAAATGGTTTGATATAGAATATGTTGTATGTGGTTCTACAACCCCAATTCCAGTGAAGTCGGGACGTTGTGTAAAACATAAATAAAAACAGAATACGATGATCTGCAAATCCTTTTCAACCTAAATTCAATTGAACACACTACAAAGACGAGATATTTAATGTTCAAACAGATAAACTTTATTGTTTTTTTTCAAATATTCACTCATTTTGAATTTGATGCCTGCAACATGTTCCAAAGAAGTTGGGACAGGGGCAACAAAAGACTGGGAAAGTTGAGGAATGCTCAAAAAACACCTGTTTGGAATATTCCACAGGTGAACAGGTTCATTGGAAACAGGTGAGTGTCATGATTGGGTATAAAGGGAGCATCCCTGAAAGGCTCAGTCGTTCACAAGCAAGGGCGGGCGAGGTTCACCACTATTTGCATGAGCAAATTGACCAACAGGTTAAGAGCAACGTTTCTCAACGTGCAACTGCAAGGAATTTAGGGATTTCATCATCTACAGTCCATAATATCATCAAAAGATGTCAAGCTTGTAACAACAAGATCCTTTTTGGTGCTTTGTAGAACCCTTTCAAAAAAGGTTCTCTCTAGAACCATACACAACACATTCTCCATCAATGTGAAGAACGATTTCACACCATGCAAAGAACCATTTAAGCATGCAGATGGTTCTATATAGAGAGAATGTTTCTAAATAGAACCATTGCCTTTACTAAAGAACCGTCTTTGCTAACTGTTTGTTGTTCTCTTCTCTCGTAGGAAAGCGTTCCAGATGTATTATAAAGAGTTTGTGGAGTTCTCGTGCCCTACGGAGGACATTTATCTGGAATAACCCCCATCCTGCCCTCTAGTGGCCGTGTACAGATGTACAGCAATGTGTAATATAAATATGTTGCATGACGGACGAGCATAAACATAATCCAAACACTAATATATCAGACTAAAAAGAAGCAGAGATGAAGACATTGCTGCGTTGTGGACGTTCTGGAGCAAAAAGGAACCTTAATGTGAACTGTCGGAAAACTCGGACACTGAACTGGCCATCGAGATCTGCTGATATACTGGAGAAGAAGGTTCAGTGTCATCAAAGCAGGCCAGCAGCTGGAGTTTTACAGCCCTGACTCCTTTACTCTATTAATGAGGCTACAGAAAGTGTCAAATATATTTGGACATTGACCAAAAAGGCCAGTCACTGAAGGAATATTGTTGGTGAGTGGAAAATCCAGACGTTCCTACACTGTAAAATAAAGCGCACCATCATTCTGCAGCACCTGCATCTAGAAGAGCTCTTTAAGACTGAACAGTGTGGTTGGATTAAAAACACAGAAGCCTTCTCACGTCTGTCCTCATCTGGCGTCTCACCTCTCACAGTGTTCTAGATACTACAGCGCTAAGCTTGCAGTCTGCTTTTCACCCTTTTCAGCTCCTAATATGTGCTGCCCTGGTCATTCTAGTGTGGAGGAATCTCAGATAGCCTGTATGTTCACTGCCCTGCAAAAGGCTGGAAATTAGAATGTTTATGTTACTGATTTGTTAGTATATATGTAAAGGTAAAAAATTTGACACAATGTAATCAATTCCTGACATTGTCAAATTATTATATTATCAATAATTGTTATTAAATTAATTAATAGAAGGTCATAGCTTTGGCAGCAACAGTACACACACACACACACACACACACACACATTGTTTATATATATATATGTGTGTGTGTGTGTGTGTGTGTATATATATCTATGTATATATAAATAAAATCGCTAAATAAAAGAAAACCTTGTATCTCCAAAATAGTAACTTTACAGGAGAAGGAAAAAAACTACTTTACTTTTAATGGAATTCAATGGAACCAGACGTCTTTCCAAGCAGTTTTGGGCTGTTTCTTTTGGTCCATTCATCATGAAATTTACACACAATGTAAAGGGCAACAGACATTTTCAAATGATATTAAAAACTGAAAAACGGCAAAAATGGAGATACAAGGTTTTCTTCAGACAGCAGCAATACATATTTTAGCAATATATATAAAATAAAAAAAAAAAAAAAATATATATATATATATATATATATATATATATATATATATATATATATATATATATATATATACATATATATATTAGGTTATATTATTAGGTTACTGCAAAACCGACAAAAAATTAAATATAAAATTTTTTTAATAATTTGTATTAAAACACATTGAAAGGCTAGCTACCCAGATATTTTGACGGGCAGTGAACAGCAGGTTTATTCACCTTATAAAGCAAGAGACTTGCAAGCACCTCCTTTCAGTCGTACAACAGTGATCGGTGAGAGGATTAGTAAGGGCTAACGGTTCTGTTCTGGACTCGACTGACCCAGTCCTGGAGTGGCAGCTCTTCAGCTTCAGTCTGCACCGTCACATGAACAGAAGTTTGGAATCACTTGAAACTACTTTAGCTGCAGATACAGCGATTCTGCTGCGATGCTGCTGCTCTACGCAGGTTTCAGCTTATCAGCATGAAGCTGTAAATAAAAATATAGGAACATTAAAGAAGTCGGGAATAATGGACAGGCCTGAAGACTCTGTAAAGACTGAGAACACTGCAGAACATCCAGAAAGACTCGTTAACAAAATGAATATTCAGAATGATATTTTAATAACATTAATATAGAGAAATAAAGTCTTGAATGAAGTCGATCAAATGATAGTAAAATTAATATTCTAAAAATGAATATCCAGAATAAAGTTCTAACATCCAGAGTGGATTCTAATAAAGTTGTAATAAAGATAATATTCAGAATGAAGCGTTAATAAAACTAATATCTGAGAAGTGGTGATCAAAGTATAGAAATGATTATATTATCATACCTGCGCTGGACGGGCGGCCTGTCCAGGGTGTATCCTGCCTTCTGCCCAATGACAGCTGGGATAGGCTTCAGCACCCCCCGCGACCCTGAGGGAGAAGCAGCTTAAAAGATGTGTACATTAATGTGTGTACATTATTATAATTACATTATATTATTTAATATAATTACATTATAATATTGATCATTTAATAGGTTCTTATTAATAAACATCTGAATTTCTGGAAAGTGTTTAAAAAGCTCTTTATGATTTCTGCTTTAGAATATTTCATGTCTTGAATAAAAGTATTAGGACGAGTGATTCCAGACTTCTGAACGCCAGAGCTCCACACGTTTCTGAGATTTTGTGTGGACGATAAATCTGGCGGTTTCAGAGCTGAGCTGTGACGGGACTGAGGGGAGAAGCGTTCCTGTGTGGAGGTCACTAACTTTGTCCTGGGAAGCACAGCAGCAAAACAGCCGTAACAAGAGTCTTTCCTAGAGTGCCTCCTTTTCTAGCTTTACTCCAGCTGTTACTTTGATTTAGAAACGTTTAATTTAACCACTGCTCAACACGCAGTGAGGAGGAGGGGCTGAGTTTACAGTGGTGTGAATATTCCCAGAGGACAGATGAGATTCCTTGGCTTTAATTTCTGATCCTTACGTGGTGATTACAACATCTTAATGATGATGATGTGTAACAGTGTATTGTTCTATGAACTGTCACAGCCGTAAATCCTGTAACGCTGGGTTCCTGGATTCTGATGCATTAAAACTTGGTCAGTTTGGAAAGCGTTGCAGAAAACATTCATTCCATCAACCACAAAGCATTCCACCAGATGACCTGCAAAGCGCAATTCCACCGACCTCTCAAATTTCTGCATTGAGATGTCATTTAGAGAGGTTTGGTGTGAAATGGTTCAGATTTCTTCACAGTGGTGGTGATAGGAACCAGGGGTCACCATGGCTACAACACATAGACAAAATAGGACCAAAATCTTCTCAACACTATCATAGACCAGACATCAAGCAGTGAATTCATAGCCATTTCACGTAGGAACTTTCTGTGAGGGAGCTTTGAGAGGTGGACGTCTGGTTCCTATCACCACCACTGTGAGCAATTCTAACTCTAAGTTTCTCTAGAACAGAGCGAGTCTCTGCTGGATCTGACCTGCACATTATGATATATACACTGCCTGCCAAACGTTTGGGGACATCTGACTCTCTCTTAAATTTCCAGAGTAATGTTTGATTTTCACTGTTGTTTTCTGGAGAATTAGGAATCACTGTAAAGCTGTAGTTTATCATAAAGCAGCCCTTCGCTAAGCTTCAGGTCTATTTACCTTCAGCACCCAGTTGAATCTTTTTTGATGCTATACAGAACCATATACAGCAGATTTTTCCCATCAATCTGAAGAACCATTTCGCCATGCAAAGAATTGTTCAAGCATACAAATGGTTCTATATAGAAGTAGTGTTCTGAATAGAAACACTCTCTTCACTAAAGAACCCTTGAAGAACCAGTTTTTAAGGGTGTAGAACTTTTTATCGGGCATTCTTTCAGTTTTGCACTTTCAACATTTCTGTGGTTTTATTTAATAAAAACATCAATCATTTTTATGAAGCCATTTTCCAAAAGCTGAAGATTAAACAGGCTCTTTTCGCTCATGTGTTTTAAGACTGATATATGTAAATGAGCTCTGTTCTAATTGGCTCATTCAAAAAACGGTCCATTTTATAATACTCATTTTCAGCATGAGTGGGCGGGGCTAAACTGCTGCATGCTCAATAGGTGGATATATGGAAATTTTTTGCACCTTCTGTATAAGTACTGTAAGGCCCAGTCCCATTTCGCCCCTTGCGCCTAACACTTAGCCCTACCCCTCCGTTTTGCATGTTCACGTCTAGGGGTAGGGTGTCCCACTTGATGTTGAGATGGAGGGGTAGGGTGTCCCAATTGTTGTTCAGATGGAGGGATAGGGTGTCCTGATTGTTGTTGAGATGGAGGGGTAGGGTGTCCTGATTGTTGCTGAGATGGAGGGGTAGGGTGTCCTGATTGTTGCTGAGATGGAGGGGTAGGGTGTCCCGATTGTTGCTGACATGGAGGGGTAGGGTGTACTGATTGTCGCTGACATGGAGGGGTAGGGTGTCCTGATTGTTGCTGAGATGGAGGGGTAGGATGTCCTGATTGTGGCTGAGATGGAGGGGTAGGGTGTCCTGATTGTTGCTGAGATGGAGGGGTAGGGTGTCCTGATTGTTGCTGAGATGGAGGGGTAGGGTGTCCTGATTGTGGCAGAGATGGAGGGGTAGGGTGTCCCGATTGTTGCTGAGATGGAGGGGTAGGGTGTCCTGATTGTTGCTGAGATGGAGGGGTAGGGTGTCCCGATTGTTGCTGAGATGGAGGGGTAGGGTGTCCTGATTGTTGCTGAGATGGAGGGGTAGGGTGTACTGATTGTCGCTGACATGGGGGGGTAGGGTGTCCTGATTGTCGCTGAGATGGAGGGGTAGGGTGTCCTGATTGTTGCTGAGATGGAGGGGTAGGGTGTACTGATTGTCGCTGACATGGGGGGGTAGGGTGTCCTGATTGTCGCTGAGATGGAGGGGTAGGGTGTCCTGATTGTTGCTGAGATGGAGGAGTAGGGTGTCCTGATTGTTGTTAAGATGGAGGGGTAGGGTGTCCTGATTGTTGTTGAGATGGAGGGGTAGGGTGTACTGATTGTCGCTGACATGGGGGGGTAGGGTGTCCTGATTGTCGCTGAGATGGAGGGGTAGGGTGTCCTGATTGTTGCTGAGATGGAGGAGTAGGGTGTCCTGATTGTTGTTAAGATGGAGGGGTAGGGTGTCCTGATTGTTGTTAAGATGGAGGGGTAGGGTGTCCCGATTGTTGCTGAGATGGAGGGGTGGGGTGAAGTGTTGAGGCTACATGGCCCTTCAAACTGAGACTTTTCAGAGGCACAACAAACGGAGTGTTTATGAGAAAAATTCCCAGAATGCCCTGTGAATCATCGGCAAGACGGCTGCACAAGCGGCCAAAGAGACACATAAGTGTGAGTATTTCTCTGTAAAAAAGCCGCTGTACTGTAAGAACCATTGTAACAGCGTTTTATGGTCATTTCCTTCATAACACGCATAAAAATCGCTAGTAATGCGCTGATGTCTCGGTCGCTACCAAGCGAAATTTCCCGTTCCACCGTAAATGGTGCAGCAGTTACGTTCTGGTACATGAGGTTGCCTCACCATTTAAGGTGGAACGGGAAATCGATCATGAAGCTGCCGATTAGAAAGCTAAGTTCAGCTTCGTATCACCGAAGAATTCTTGGTGGCGATAATAAATAATTGCCCCCCTCTTTGAAGGCGCATGATGCCCTAAATGTATTTAAGCAGTGAGGAGCTGAACTTTCCCTTCCTCTGCGGTCACTGCAGGCCGGCAGGGTCGCCTACAGGGTAGGGAAATGGGATTGAGCCTAAGTGAATTGTAACTTCCATTTTCTAAATTACTTATTATTTAATAGCTTCTTATTGTTCCCAATAAACTTCTAAATGTCTAGAAAATATCTAAAAATGCCTTCTAATCTAACACATAGGATGGTCATTTATAGTTTGGAAAGCCTAGTTGTCCCTAAACTTTTGAGAGATAGTGTTTATTGGACACTAAACTTATAACACATTATGATCAACAAATCATCATCAGATAAAAAGGGGCAAATTCTGTTACACATGACATACTGACCTGTCTGTAATATTATTGACCGCTGAAGCAGCTCGGCTGTACAGCAGCATCAGCGGTGTCCAGAACAGCATAGCCTCGCGCTGCCTTCATGAACATCTCAGAATCCATATTCAGTCATCTATCGCAGAAAAATATGGCAGTCTGTCACTGTTTGTTTGGGTATTTCCTCTCCATTTCTACAGCAGCAATAAATAAACCATCTATTTGCATCAATGAATGATCCTCTGTTGTTTCTCCTGAGTGCGTGGATGGTGTGTGACTCACTGGATATCAACAATGTATGAACAATTTAATAATTCAGTGACTAACTCAGCAAAAAAATTTAATTTACACTTTTCGCCCTCCTACCCCAAATATGAGTCAATTTGCTTATGATTTTGTTTGCCGAATGATGTCAGAGTAACAGTACTCTGTGTTACTACTCTCTGTTTTTACTAGCCTGTAGCTCAGTAGCTAGTCAGGACTGGTTGGACCGGGATTCCCAATGCTTATTTTCATATTTCTGTCATTTCTGCAACATTGCAATGAGAGAACAGATTAAATTCCAGTTTTAGGCTGGAATGCCAGTTTTTTTAAGGTTTTGCATTAAATTTTCCTTCATTTTCAAACACAAAAGGCCACCAAAACCATAGATGTTGGTCTGAAGAAAAAGAAATCAAATTCACTCCAAATCAAATTGAACTGTGCATGTTTATTCCATTTCTGCATTGTAGTACTGTGTATAGTGCCCAGACGTCCAAACTACTTTAGCATCTTGTCAGATTCCTAGAAATACTCCTGGTCTAAACTGGTCTGGTAGGTGTTCTGTCCCTTTAGAAGATAAGCCGGTACATGAGGAGGAATCGGCCTTACGCCATAATCTGAAAGACAAAATTCATTAGGGATCTTATTAATAGTCAGAAATGGTGATATAATTAAGGTCCCGTCAGCTAGAAAGCCAACAAAGACCAGCATTTGTTATGTTTTGGACGTTGGTATGCTGGCCAACCAGTATGACCATGCTGGGTGATCAGCTAAATCAGCACTAGACCAGCTAAACCAGTTTAGACCACTGTGGAATTCATGCAGGCTTGTGCTCTGTTTATTTAATTATTTAGTTCAGAAAGGTTTAAGGAGGTTTACTAAAGGTTTTCACAAACGCCTGCTGAAATTATTATCACTTCTTTTCAGGCTTTTATTTTGATAGGCCGCCATCTGCTGGATCATTCTGGAACCCGATACCTCTTGTCCTGTGTAGGTCCTTTCCCTGGATCTTCTGAATTACAAGGTCATTAAGGAGTGAAAATACACATGCTTCTTACATAACACTTTCAAATTGGATATTGAAATTAGGTCAAATGCTAACAAATTTCGACACTATTATATTCCAACGCCAGCTACTTAAACTGCAGTTAGAATCTGCCAAAGCCTGCTGGCTGAGTTAGCTTAGCTTAATTAACAATATTTGGGCCTATATAACTTTTCAAGATGCCGTGTGCAAATTTTAGTGACATCTAGTGGTAATGTTGCAAATTGCAACCAACTAATCAACCCTCACCCCTCCCTTTCTAAGCGTATAGCAGAACCTACAGTGACTGTTTTGGCACATATATGTAAAATTACAATCCTGGTAAGAATTAGATGTTTTTCAACATTGACGCAAGTGTGTTGGTAACTCATACAAGAATATTAGAGCTAATAAAAAGAAAATACAGTGAAATACCCACCGTCCACCAGAGTAAGATCACTTTTAACAGGGTCAGGGTCAAACACCAGCTCTAGCCGCGCACCTTCTGTTGTTGTCTCTCTACAGTGTGAAGAGAGGAGAGATATTATACCACGCAATCTGCATTAATGGGTACCAACAACTTTACACAGATTTTACGTGTTTGAGTCACTTGTGTTAAATGTTTACTGCTGAAAAACAGCAACAGCAAATACCTAGAAAGAGAAAGTTGATGAACAAACTTCAAATTAGCTTCACAAAAGCAATTAACAATGCTTCAAAAGATAAAGCAGCTGCAGAACACTTTTGATTGTTTAACTTAACTGGGTTTATATAGCAATTCTAGGTAGTTCTTATGGTGTTGCTACATATTTGCTGTGGTATTCTAGCTTGTTATTGCATTGCTTGGTCACTGATAGGTGCTGGGCCATTGCTGTGGTATCCCAGGTGGGTGGTAAGATGCTGATAGGCTGTTGCTATGGCTGCTGTGGTATCCCAGGTGGTTGCTCAGGTGTTGCCTGGGCCATTGCAGTGGTGTCCTAGATGCTTGCTAAGGTGTTTCTAGGCCATTGCTGTGTATTTTGTAGTATATTCAAGTATTGCCCAGCCCCGTGTGTCCTTACTTGTTTCTGGAAGGTGCGGCCAGACCTCCTCCAGTCAGGAAATATACTAACAGAAGGAACCTAAAGGTGATGCTTTTCAACAGCATGATGGAGCTTCCAACTTCAGCTGGATTTGAATGAAGATATCTTGCGTTTCAGAGAGGAAATGTGCGCAGTGAATTTAGAACTAAACTGCTTCAGATCTCTCAATATGATATGCATGGAGTTTTATGATGTCATAGTATTTCTGCTATTATCCCATCATTAACGTTCCATATAAAACTCAGAAGACTCGTGTGGGTTCTCTGGTGGTTCTAGGTGGTAAATAAAATATCTATATCTGTGTTGTTGTCATGGCGACCCCTGGTTCCCATCACCACCTTTGTAAAGAAATCTGAACCATTTCACACCAAACCCCTCAGAATCTCTCTGTTTACATCTCAAACACTCAATCATGCAGACGTTGTGACAAAATATGTGGAATTCTCCTTTAACCCTGTTTCAGTGGCTTGAAAGTCAAGAATCTCTTTTGCCCTACTTTATTTAGTTATTTTGTTTTGGTATACTGTTTTTATTAAGACCGTACACTTTGGATCACATGTTACACTAAACACAGCTGTTTAAAATGTTCTTCTTATGCTAGTAGTTTAATTTGCGTTAATGCCTTTGGAAATAATGTTAACAGCTATTATTTATAGGTCCTGGTTGGGAAAGCTGAGCAGTGATAAGCTTTTTTGGTTTAAATAGCTCTGCGACCTTGTTTGGTCTGATGATGTGATTACATAAAGCAACTCTGACGCTGTCTGATAAGGCAGATGTCAGGAAGGTGACCCAACTAGAAGAGCTGCATTTCTAGCAATGCAGTGTGTCAGGTCTATTATAGGACCCATATAAAACATTTCTTTCAGTCTACAGTCTAAAAAGCAGCCTAAATGGATTCATACATGGCCGTTTTCCTGCTTGTCTTTATCCCTCAGAATTAAACAGACTGTTTCTGTTACTGAGCTCTGTTCTGATCGGCGGCCCCTCTACTGAACCTCAAAAACACTTGCAACTTCAGAATGAATAGGCAGGGCCAAACTGCTGCAGCCAGATTTATGTAAATATGATAATAACAGAAATGCCTATTTATGACATACAATACATACCACATTGCACTGCCAGCAGAGTGAGGGAAATTTTTCCGGGCTCTTTAAGGTTCAGGGCCTTGTGTGTCTGAGAACTGCATTTCTCCAACTTCGCCACAAGAGGTCAACAGCCCCTTTCAGAACACAGTTTGCTCTTCACTGGCCTTACAGTCATATAAAAGTGTGGTGCAGTCAGGTATTATCCTACATTTGATCTAAATTTTATTTTCTCCCTGAAGTCCGCTTGTAGTGTTTTTTATGGTTTTATACACCAAAACAGGCGTAATTCTTGTTTACATGGCCGTGTTCTCTAGAACTCAGCATCCTGTTTCTGTTACTGAGCTCTGTCTTGTAGGCTTAACGGGTGGGGCTAAACTGCTGTAGGCTTAATGGGTGGGGCTACCAGACAAAAAGTTGGTTATTGGAAAGACAACTGTGTGGTAGTGTAATATGCATCTATTAGGTACCCCTTGCTAGTAAAAGGCTGGACCCCCTTTCACCTTCAGAGCTGTCTTAATTCTTCGTGTCAGACTTTCAACAAGGTGTTGGAAACGTTCCTCAGAGATTCTGGTTGGTTATTTGAGTTCTTGCTGCCTTTCTATCATCTGGAACCAGTCTGCCCGTTCTCCTCTGACCTCTCACATCAACAAGGCATTTTCATCCACACAACTGACCGCTCACTGGATGTTTCCTCTTTTTCGGACCGTTCTCTGTAAACCCTAGAGATGGTTGTGTGTGAAAATCCCAGCAGATCAGCAGTTTCTGAAATACTCAGACCAGCCCGTCTGGCACCAACAACCACGCCACGTTCAAAGCCCCTTAAATCCCCTTTCTTCCCCGTTCTGATGCTCGGTCTGCACTTCAGCAAGTTGTCTTGACCACCTCTACATGCCTACATGCAGTGAGCTGTGGCCGTGTGATTGGCTGATTAGCTATTTGTGTTAACAAGCAACTGAACAGGTGCCTAATATTCCGGTGTACCTAATAAAGTGGCCGGTGAGTGTATTTCCTTTGTTTCAAGTAAGTTTCAGTGTAGATGACAGATTTTAAACACTTTTAAAAGCTGCAAATCACTGCTGAGATGAAACACTGTTACTGTTTCGGTCCTGCATTTCTGTAGCTCCTTATGATGTATCTGAAAGGGTAAAATGGTCTCATAATACCAAATGTCCTGAGACACGATAAACTGCTCGTTATCAGGCTTGTGTGTTGTTTAACGGGTTCATGCTGAGTTCAGGTGAAGTCTTTGAGAGTTTTTTCTTCTTAAAATATGGCCTTTTTTATTATATTCAGCATATAAAGAGGAAAACATACATACCCTATGGGAGATGTTAGACCGATACATCACAGCAGGTAGGTTCACCCACACACACACACACACACACACACACACACACACACACACACACACACACACACACACACACACATCTTTCAGTGCTGTTTATCTGATGGGGGCAGTTTGGTGTCTACCAGGTCTTCCAGGTGGTTGTTAGGAGGCTCATTTTCTCTGTAGTGTTTAATCCGTTTTTGAGCCCTTCTTTTGAGCAAGTGGAGTATCACATCTTTTTTTTTCTTCTCAAATCTTGTTTTACATCTTTTGACATAATTTGAATATATCTTTCCATTATCTTGCATTAAAAATGATGAATTTTTTCCCCCACTGCTGTAAAGTCACCATTTTGGAGATACTAAATGAACTGAACAACGGGATCTAACTGCTCAACATGTGGCCACGAGGGGCAGGGATGCAGCCTCACTTCCCGCTTTAAGATGCAGAGGCATGGCTCATGTAAGCCTCTGTCTACAAACTACACAAAACTGCTTTGCTAGTGACATTTTTTTAATAAAGTTTTTTTTTTAATTGAAAAAAAAACAACTCATGACACACTATGCAAAACAAAGGGACTGAGCAAACACAGGGGTATGAATACTAACAGAAAACAAGGAACACCCGGGACTAATGAGTGGCCGGGGCTGGGAGACAAAGAACAGGTGAAGACAGGGCAGGACAGGGGAGGAGCCAACAAGACAACAAAAGCACATATCAAAAGAAAACAAAAGCACATGGCAGATAAACAAAACACACACAGCACTAGGAAACCAAGAAAAAGGCAAAATGAAAGACCAGGACCAAGATCTTCCAGTGCTTTTCAAAAAAAAAAAAACCTCATGACAAATTAAAATTGTTTAACTTCATTTTGAAAGAAATCCAGAATTCACAAAATGCCAAAAAAAAAACGTAAGTTTTATTTTAACAAGTGTGAATTTAGTGGTTAGGGTTTGCGACAGACACCTCCCAACAGAAAGAACCCTATCGATGATGATTTTGTTCATATTTATCTTATTACCATCTCTGTTAATGCCTTGGGTTTAAATAGATCAGAACATAATCCCTGTAAATATTTAAGATCTGAATATTTCATTGTTTATTTGAATAGTTTCTTTACCGTGGAGCGGCACTGTGAGTCATTCAGTGCAATGGTTCGTCTGCAATTATCTACATTTAATAAGTGTAATAAGTGTTTGTTCTCTTTCAGTTTTAAAAAACGAATGAGCTTCTGGCTTCTGTTGTTTTCTAGATTTAAACCTTAATCCTGAAAACGTATAAAACCAAACGCAAACACCTCTCAGAGAAGCTCAGAGAACATAAGAGAGCCTCTTTATTGTGAGGCTGTCTGTGACAGGTTGTGGATGACGGTGTTGAAAAGCTGATTCTGTGAAATATTTGCCGAGCTCATCCCCGTTCGTCATAAATTCCTGCCTGACGGCTCCACAAAAGCTCATTGTCCGCTCAGATCGGCTCATCTTCGCGCGAATCAGGTTAGCTCTCCTGTGCTGGCGCGCTGCCAGCCCCGTATCACAGCACACAGTCTTTATGAGCACACAGGTTTAAACCCTGCTCATAAAACTCTCCTCTACCGCGCTGTCAGAGAGAAGTCAGGTCAGTGTCCCGCATAAAGACTCTGAGCACTTCAAAGGCGCTTTCCAGGCCTGGCAGCCGCACAGGAGTGCAGGTAGAATAGAACAGGTGTGTTTATATTGTGTTCATTCTTATGATCATGCTGGGCTGATGGCCTTCAGAGAAAAATGCAGATCCCTCGCTGACTGTACATCATGTTACGGTCGCACATAAACACAATTCATGTGTACTTTCAGCTTTTATACACTAGCAGTGTTCTGTTGTGAGCAGCTTTAGCTTTTAGGCCAAAACTTATTTACTTATTTACTTACTTATTTCTATTGAACAGAGAAAAATGTTTCTAACAGTAATAAAAAAAAAACGTATTTGACACATAAAAAAATGTACTAATAGGAATTCA